>NW_022987941.1:344401-371901 GCF_902827165.1 Trematomus bernacchii
ATAGATGGATAGATAGATAGATGGATGGATGGATGGATAGATAGATGGATGGTTGGATAGATGGATGGATGGATGGTTGGATAGATAGATAGATGGATGGATGGATGGATGGATGGATAGATAGATGGATGGTTGGATAGATAGATGGATAGATAGATGGATGGATAGATAGATAGATCGGTACTTTATTGATCCCCAAATGTTTGAGTTGCAGCAGCATAAAAAACACAAGGCAATGTACATAAGAGAAATTAAGACACAATAAATAAACAGTCCAAAATATTTCAGAAATAAAATAGCATTACAAAGTTAAAGAATTAGAAATTAAAATCATATATACATGTGGAAATACAAATGTCCAGTAACAAATATAATGCAGGATATTATTGTGCAAGAATGGATTATTCAATATGAAATAGAATATGAATGTAAAATGTACAGTGGGAGTTTAAGTCCAGTTATTAAGTTTAGTTTAGCTTTATGTATGTGTTGTGTGTGTGAGGACCCCAGCAAGAGCCAATGCTCATGCTAGTGCTAATGGGGATCCTAATAAAGAATAAGAAAGCCCCCCTGGAGGGTTTTGAAAACAAGCTGCAGGGTTAAGAAGAGAGTCTCTGAGAGCCGTTACACCACAACTGATGCTCCGTCAGGTCTGCTTCTCATTGCAGGGATTCGGTTTTGAGGCAGAGGGATTTAGTCGCAAACAATCAATGCCACATTTACGCTCGAGCCCACCGAGATTATAGATGCCATGCATGCATATAAACTCAAAGAGGACGGAAATGAAGCTCCAGACTGTAAATAAAATGCTACATTGTCTTTTGGAGCTTCAGAACAGTGTTATTAATGAAACTGCTTTATGTGATCGACCCCCTTGTGTGGCCCAGCGTGCGGTTCTGTTTTCAGGGGGTTCTGCTAACCAGCGGACCACAAACTTTTAATTTATTTCAGGGATTGGGTCGACGGCATTTGCATGCAACCTCAGATCCAAAAAAAACATGTTTGTTGAAATACTCGATATATTGAAAAACAGAGGTGGAAATAAAGGATTTGAATATTTTCCCAGAAGAGATTCATAAACCATGAATAATATTTATAATTAAATGATGCAGGAACGTTTCTACTTTATGAGCTTTGGCATTTTTATTCAGTCTTATTTTGTCGTACCAGATATGAGATCTAATTTATTCAAATGATAAATTCTACCATGTGTGGTCCCACCGCAAGCCATTCAGTTTCTGACCCATGAACGTCACAAGTCACATACAGAAACCATTGTACTGTTGCTTTGTTTAAACATCAATGAATATCATTTCTCTTTGGTGTTTCTTCAGCGTAACGTTCCTCTGATGCAGTGAAATATATGGTAGTACATTCATCATCGATCATACATCCCACAAAACAGAGACCAAACTCTCAAAGTCTGCATGATTTTATTTTCAAAGCGTCTCAAATATATATTCCTTTCTTCCCCTGTGGGCAGCAGATGCACACTTGTCTTTTTTAAGGATGAATTCATATTGTTTAGGGATTTTCTTCAATGCAGGTGAACTTGGTGACCTCAGAGAACTTTATCAAGCGTTCTTTACAACCTCATATAGACATATTAATGATAGACTAGGTGTACATTAACGAGCAGTACAGCATTTCTCTGGTGATTTAATAGCAGTATCATTTCCCAGGCTTGGTGCAGATTGGCGTGCTGTTGTTCTGGTGCCTGCAGACCAGCGTTGGACATGATTTAGTTTTGTTTTGGTTCAGCTGCTCGTGGTCCTGCTGGGCCGGGGGAGCTGGGAGGTCTCGGAGTTAAAGAGGATATGGGTAGATAGTGATTTATTTGCAGGCTGAGCTTACCCTGAGCTTCCCTCTGCCTGAAAGAGCTCTCAGGAACTCAAAGCTGGAGATGCATGTGGGAAAGTTAGATTCTCATCAACTCTTATACCTCATACTCAACATCTCAAACTGCTTTAGTTTAAATGAAGTGCTCACAGTCCGGTGTTTGGACCCGTTTGTGGATATTGCTATGTTCTATATCCTTCTTCAGGAACTCAAATCATCGGCTATAGCTGGAGAGTCATGTGGGAAAGAAACTGTAGAAAGTTAGTTTCTCATCAACTCTTATATGAAGCGCTCACAGTCCGGTGTTTGGACCCATTTGTGGTGATTGCTATGTTTGATATCCTTCTTTAGTAACACCAGACAATGATGGAAGCTATTTTATTAGCATTTATTGTATCTCTTACATCCATGTGTTTATGCTGAAAAGACAGGACAATACTAAAGGATTCTCATATCTGCCTCTTGAACTTCCAATGCAACCGTTTTTTTAAAGTTTTGAATTAGAGAACATCTTCAATATGCCAACAAAAAATGGCTATTACACATGTTGTTGGGCTCCAGAGACAGGGCAACACTAAAGGTTTCTCACATCTTGCTCATTCACTCCCAAGCAACCATTTGTTCTAGTTTTGAAAATGTGAAGAACATCTTCAAAATGCCATGTTTCTTCATCATGACAGGAAACTATCAGCCTTTGCTCCGGACAGTCAGCAGATGTGTGATATGCAATAGATAGCTGTACAGAAAGAGCTTTATTTCTCAAAGGAAGGACTGCCTCAGGGTTTGGTTCACACACCACTGATATCTGATAACCTTCTCCTATCCAATGCATGGCCAGAGCCAACTTGCCAATAATGATTGGTATGTGTTTAAGACTGAGCCCAGAGCTGATGTGGGACAGAAAGTGTCTCTGATAGTCTCTGTTCTGCTCCACAAAACTCTCATAGCATCTCCTTATTAAAAAAGAATCTTGTTTTCCATTGATGAGGCCCATTTTGCAGGGGATTATGGGAGCATTGTGAGGGTCGCTGCTGTGTTGTTCTGTTGCTAACACGGAGAGGATGTGGGGGCTTTAATACTTCAATATGTTTTGCATTAAGTCTGAGCATGTTTGCCTTCCCTCGGGGAGCTAAACGTGTTAGCAGATAGATTTCTCTTCTCTTTTTGTGGACCTGTTTGGCCTCGATGTGTGTTTGGAGGAGGGGAACAAATCAAGTCTGGGTGATGTGTTTTATGAAGAGAAGTTCTAATGCTAGAGGTGAAATGACAGATGGTTTGTAGAGCCGTTTCAGAGCTAATTCAAACTGTTACCTTTGCCTCACGTTCTTTGGTTTCGGCATGTTTGTCCCCGTGGATTGGTGGTTTCTTCCCTGCTGTTATAAATGTGATAATGTAATAGCTGTGATTGGCTCCCTGTACACTCTCTCAGTCTCTCAGTATTTCAGAGCCTCTGCAGCAGCTTGGATATTTGGCTTTCCTACTCATAAACAATGGCAGGGGTTCTCTGCTTTGTGTGTTTGGTATTGTGGTCTGGGCAAACCCGACTTGGCTCTGTTTGAACAGCCAGGATAAAGGCTCATACATTTTAATATATTGCCCCCATGTCAAGCAAGAAGGAGCAAACACAATGCCAGGGGGGGGGGAAAGCCATTTGGTAATGAGAGTCAGCTTCAGAAGGACTGCTGCCATGTTTACAGACGAGAGGGAGACAGTAACGTTGCCAGGTTGGACATTAACCCCCCGCTTTCTCTTTTACTGGCGGAGAAAACGGACATCTGGAGAAAAGAGTAGTGGTTTCATTTGGAGGGGAGGGGGACGATTCATCAGCAGAACATCGATATATCCCAATAAACGCCACCTTGGCCGATGTTTACTTGTTGATTTGCTTTCATTTTGCGCTGAATGTAGGTTATCTGCATTTAGACTTGGACAGCAGTTACTTTTGCTAAACTGAGGAAAAGTAGGCTCTTTTTTACAATTAAGAGAAACTCAGCTATCGGCTGTAGGGTTAGGGTTAAACATGAGTAGGGACGATTCATCAGCAGAACATCGATATCCCCCAATAAACGGCACGTTGATGGTCTTTGGCCGATGTTTACTTGTTGATTTAGTTTCATTTTCATTCAGACCCGACAGTTACGTTTGCTAAACTCAGAGAAAAAGTAGGCTCTTTTTAAAATTACAAAGAAAGTCAGCTTTAGGGTTAAACCTCAAAAACATGCATCCTTATTCAATCAGAATTTCACATTTGATGTACCCTAGTGTCGTGCCATGTAGAACTTGGTCCAGAGTATTTTCTCCTGTGCATTAAACCAGTTACAGATTATTGAAAAGCACCATAATCCAGCCAGATTAAGAGGAATAATAAACTTCCATTAATCTGCAGCGTCTCTTCCACTCCATTTGCACTGAGGCGGATTCTGAAAGACGAGGAGGGGGGATTTGGTGAAACTAAAGTGTCATAAACGTCTAATCCCAGACTTCTCCTCCAGGCCAGGTCAAAGGTCACGCTCCCTCCCCGTCGCTAGGACCATGTAACGATGCGTTCAGGGTCAGTTTATCTGCAGTAACTCTGAGGCGTGGAACGTTAAGTGTTACGCCGCAAATCCTCTGCATTGTTGGAGGATTATCGCTGCGAGCTTTGGCCTTATTGGTTCTATTTATAGCTGCAAATATTGGCGTTTCTGCTGCATTCCAGATGGCCCTCACGGAGAGGAGTTGCACGGCAATTGACTCCAAAAGTTTGGCTTTTTGGCCTCTCACACACACACACACACACACACACACGCGCACACTCTGTTAGCCTGCTGTGTGTCTGCGAGTCATTTAGTGTGCAGTGGCCTTGTCCGTCAGATGCAGAGCAGTGTTTGATATCCAGGGATGTATTAGTGAAGTCTTAATTGTGTCAGTGAAGACTTGAAGCCCCTCGACTTCCTGCTGATTCCGATTTCTGCGTGTTTTGCTGCCAGCAGTCTCGTTTTCTTTGACTTGGATACATAAAAGTCGAGCGTGTGATTCCTTTTTGGCCGTCGATGCGAGAGGACCGACTTCTCTGTTTGACATGGATCACCGTTGTGTAATGTCGTTGCAGAAGAAGCCAAGAGGAGCACGGGGTTCATATGGCAGACGCGATGTGATGTGGAAAGTGCACAGAGCTCGTTTTATAGGCAATTTCTGTCAAACGTCTTCCCTCTGCATACTTGTGGCCGAGCTGAGTTACAGTTCCTCCAAACACAGGAAACAGACAGCTTTGCAAATGGTATTATTTATCCCGATATCGATATGTTTGCAGCATGTAAAGCACGGCATTAACTGCTATGATCTTTTCCCAGCTATTATCCCATTTCATACCAAACACCTCTAATGATGTCGCCTTCCTAATCCTCACTTTCCACGACAGTTATTCCCAGCAGGACGAATTAAAAGGACACAGTCAGGAAACAGAAAGCCATAACATGGTTTCACATAATGCACTACAGGAAAATACGCCTGTACAGTTAACTGTGACATATTTAGAATATGAGAAAGTCGAGGGATTATCTCCGCCATGCCAAGGAGGTTCAATTATAGTCGTTTTTTCTGTCTGTGTGTTTGTTTGCAGGATTACGGAAAAAACACTTGCTACATTTTCATGAACTTTGGTAGAAGTGTGTAGCCAAGGCAAAGGAAGAACTTGCCATATGTTTGAACTAATTCAAATATTGGTGTTGATACATGAAATTAGTTTTGGCGTCAGAATAATTGGGAAAATTCCCCTTTAAAATGGAACAACAACTGGGAAAGTCAGCTCGAGTTTTGGCATTTCATTTAAACCGATTCTTGAATTACGACCACTAAAAAACACATCTTCTGTGTAGCGTCCATGTTGTTTCCAGACAAGCGATTTAAAATATCCAGTAACAAATATAAAGCAGGATATTATTGTGCAATAATTGATTATTCAATATTAAAAAAGATTTTGAAAAAACAGAAATGTCTTTTTCCCGGCGATGATTTATGTGCAGAGTAAGCTGGACGTGTAGCATCGAATCCTTCCAGCGCCCACTTACTTTACCCTGGGAGTCTGCAGGCGTCTCGTTACGGATGTTCTCCGAGTCCTCCGGACATCTGGAGCCGGACAGGAAATGAAGAATGAGGAGTTAAGAGGGTTCTTCTAGGATATGAAACCCCCTTTTCACAGTTTAGAGACGGGGGTGCACTCATTTCTCTTTTCTTTATAATACCTTCTATCTATACTTTGTTTATTCCTTACGTCCCGACTTTATTCAAGGACTAGGAGATTCTGATGCCATCTTATATCTCTACTGTTTCTACCTCTTCCTACCTTGCTTTCATTCTGCTTATTGCTTTATTTCCATCTTTCTTTGTCGTGACAATTGGCACAAAATGTCGCTCTTTTGCTCGTAATGATTCAGTGAGCACATGGCAGCTTGATCAGGTTGTCTCCGTAAGATTAAAGATATCCCAATACTCAATGATAGAAAAGGGAATACACAGGTTAAGCTTTCTATGGCTTGTTTTCTCTCTTTAGCGTATTTTCGGAAGCCTTTGTGGAAAATGGTATGCTAACATTTACTGGAAATCAAGTTTGCAAGAAGCTGTTGCTCAGATATGTGGATGTCTTATGAGCTCATAGGTCTGCGTGCATTCACCGGATTGCCTGTTTTTCTTCTGAAACATTCTCTGCCCTCTTCCCCTCCTTTTTGGCCTCGTCATTGTGGCTGAGATTCCACGAGGGGAGATGAGCGCTCACAATGAGATGTTCTGAATTCCTCTCTTCTGTTTTCTCCCCTCTCTCTGCAGGACTGTGATCACTGAGACCACCTCAAATTCCTGTCCAATCAGAGAGGAGGAAGTCTGCTGAAACACAGACGGATGCATTGGACTGCAGGTAGGGTTTATGTGTCATAAAGAGTCCTCTCCTGATGATGTTCAGGTGTATATCAGTATGTAATGTCTCTACTTTAAAGAGTCCTCTCCTGCTGATGTTCAGGTGTATATCAGTATGTAGTGTCTCTACTTTAAAGAGTCCTCTCCTGCTGATGTTCAGGTGTATATCAGTATGTAGTGTCTCTACTTTAAAGAGTCCTCTCCTGCTGATGTTCAGGTGTATATCAGTATGTAGTGTCTCTACTTTAAAGAGTCCTCTCCTGCTGATGTTCAGGTGTATATCAGTATGTAGTGTCTCTACTTTAAAGAGTCCTCTCCTGCTGATGTTCAGGTGTATATCAGTATGTAGTGTCTCTACTTTAAAGAGTCCTCTCCTGCTGATGTTCAGGTGTATATCAGTATGTAGTGTCTCTACTTTAAAGAGTCCTCTCCTGCTGATGTTCAGGTGTATATCAGTATGTAGTGTCTCTACTTTAAAGAGTCCTCTCCTGCTGATGTTCAGGTGTATATCAGTATGTAGTGTCTCTACTTTAAAGAGTCCTCTCCTGCTGATGTTCAGGTGTATATCAGTATGTAGTGTCTCTACTTTAAAGAGTCCTCTCCTGCTGATGTTCAGGTGTATATCAGTATGTAGTGTCTCTACTTTAAAGAGTCATCTCCTGCTGATGTTCAGGTGTATATCAGTATGTAGTGTCTCTACTTTAAAGAGTCCTCTCCTGCTGATGTTCAGGTGTATATCAGTATGTAGTGTCTCTACTTTAAAGAGTCCTCTCCTGCTGATGTTCAGGTGTATATCAGTATGTAGTGTCTCTACTTTAAAGAGTCCTCTCCTGCTGATGTTCAGGTGTATATCAGTATGTAGTGTCTCTACTTTAAAGAGTCCTCTCCTGCTGATATTCAGGTGTATATCAGTATGTAGTGTTTCTACTTTAAAGAGTCCTCTCCTGCTGATGTTCAGGTGTATATCAGTATGTAGTGTCTCTACTTTAAAGAGTCCTCTCCTGCTGATGTTCAGGTGTATATCAGTATGTAGTGTCTCTACTTTAAAGAGTCCTCTCTTGATGATGTAAACTCTGGTCCTGGATCAGATCTGATGGCAGCCAGCAGGACAGTTACACAGTAAAGAAAGGAGGTGGGGGGCTCTTTCTCTTTCTTCTTTGTTTGAGTTTTGTTCCCTGCAGCAGCTGAACCGTTCACAGAAAAAAAAGACCCTCCTTTCACTTTCTCTGACTCTCTGACAGTCCATTCAATCCCTGTGTACTGAAGGAAATTATCTGCTTAATTGGATTATTGGGGGTTTTCTCACACACACACACACACACACACGCACACACGCACACGCACACACACACACGCACACACACACGCACACGCACACGCACACGCACACGCACACGCACACGCACACGCACACGCACACACACACACACACACAGCCGGCAGAAGGAGCGTGAAGAGTGTTACAGTTTAACACTATTAGGCCACAGCAAGTATAATCCATTATAAACCATTGGCATATGTATTGGGTTGTTCTTGGAATACATCCTACTGAAAAGGTCCCGGAAGTTATTATCTCCTTTTCTTACTAACTGTCCATACTAAACCTAGACATATGGCATTAAGGTAATCAGATAAGTGGCAAAGTTAAGTTGCATAAGTCTCATTTGACTTTATGTCCCCATCATATATGAGTTTGTTACTCGATAGTCTTTCTATCAGCCTCCAGCGTCTGCTTGGCTCACGGTTAGAACTGGCATCGCTGGAATTTGCACCTGTTGAGTTCCCGTGGCTCGTTCTTTATTAACCACAGATCTGAGAACAGTGGTATGGAAAAGTTAAATGAAGGGAAAAGCAGCACAGAGATTTGGGCCCGATTCCAAACCAAACCCCTACACCCTCCCCACATTAAAGGGCTGCTCCAAACCAACTATTGGGTAGTAAAAGTTTAGTAAACCTTCCAAAATGGTGTATGCATTGTTCCGAATGAACCTGCTGCACTACCTGCTGTTAGTGTCTGTCATGAAACATGCTGTGTGCAAACAGTTACCAGTAAACTGCACAGAATAAGTTCAATATCGTCATACAGATATTATCAACTTGAAGGTTGCATTGAGTCTAAATAGTTTGACTTAGGATCAAATATACCTGTGTCTAGTCAACACAGTAGTATGTTGATTATAACCCAAGCAGCTCATAAACATCAGATTTAAAAACCAGAAGAGTTGTATTGTCTGAGAAGCTGGTTAGGAAAAGCAACAACAGTTCCTGTTCCTAATGCTTCTCGCTATAACTACACCTTTAAACATTTACCAGTCAACACAGAATAAGTGATAGACGTTAGATAATGTCATACAGATGTAAACAACGTGTAGGTTGCATTGAATTTGAAATGTTCTTCTTAAGAATAAAGTACGTGTGTCTAGTCTAGAAACAGTAGACGTTGATAGTACATTTTTGTGTCTCTTAAGATCTTGAAACAGGAAATGTTCTGTGCAAACATTTACTAGTGAACTGCGCAAAGTTAGAAAGACATTTAATATCATAATTCGGATGTAAGTTAAAGGTTGCATTGATTTTGAAAATGTTTTACTTTGGATCAAATAATCTCGTGACTAGTCTAGAAAACACTCGACGTTGATTGTAAAGTTTTGTGTATCTTAAGATCTTTTGCAAAAACCAAGCCGCTCATGAACATCAGATCTAAACACTAGAGGTGTTCATTGTCTGAGAGAAGCTGATTCAAAACCACGATTAGGAAAGTTACGGCACTTCCCGTTTCTGTCGGAGAGAAGAGAGTTGCTTCTCTCCATATTAACTCATGGAGGAAGAGGATGAAGAGGTCTGTTTGGATTTGGGTTTGATGAGAGGTGTATAACAGAGTCTGGATAAAGGAGCTTTAAGAAGAAGAAGGTCCTGCTTGTGTACCTATTTCCATCCAGAGTCTCTCCTCTGCTGTGAGGCCCTCACTGACTCTAAACATCCCGGTAGTTGTGCATTGGTGGGGACACTTCTTTCAGATTTAAAAAGACCACTACTGCATTAAGCAGTTCTGATTGGTCAATTCAGAACATGTGACACGTTGTTAATCCAGTTGTACAGACTGCTGTATAATGACCGTTGCTAAGGAGGATCAAGAAAGAGAAAGGAAATGGTGGTGGAGGTTCAAATAAATAAAAGAATCTTAATAATAAAGTGTTTCCACACAAATCATAATGTTTTGCAAATTATTTGGCGGCCCACTTGCAATCCGTTCAGGTTGGGAACCGCTGCTCTATTCCATTATTACTAATATTAAACGTGTTGATCTTTCTCAAAGTTTACAATCCTTTGTGCAATTTCAGAACTTTTGGAAGAAATTATCCAAATGCAAGAGACCAAATGTACCATTTCAACAGCGGAACCAGCGTCCCCCGTATAAATGACGCCTCTTGTAGCACTTAGGGATTACTTTGAGCAATGAAAGGTGCTTTACAAATACAATTTATTATTATTATTATTACTAGATGACGCCGATGGTGGTGATGCGTTCAGGTTGCTGGTTTCCCCCCACATTGAGAGAGGAAGTGGGGTCCAGGGTTTTGGGATTAAAATGCCTCTCTTCCACCCGCGTGCGAATCACAAATCCCAGCGAGCCGCAGAGCTTCCCCTCGCCCAGGAAACCCAACAAACACCCCGTTAAAAACCGCAGCCACATCCCCGTGTTTTCATCTCGCCGTCACAGAAAACACACTCTGTGTTTTAATTAGACTGGTGTGTGTGTAGTTCTACATGTGGACTCCAGTCTGTCTGATTATCTTCAAATTCAGTTGTCGTGCCTCGTTATTAGATTCGGTGGTGCGATTGTCGCTGTTAAAAGTAACATTTCTGCATTTAAATGGGTAAAAATGAGCAGACCTTGGTTAGATATTTAGTAAAGTTGTGTAGTTTCAGAGAAATGTTGATCCTCTGGTCTCCTGTGATGGCATCTGATCACCTTTGAGCATGCGTCAGCTGCAAGAAGCAATCATAAACTGACTTTTTATCCAGTTTAAATTAATATTTCAACCATACACCTTCAAGATAATGGTGCGTTTAATTAGGATGAAGGCTTTTACTGATGTGACGTCTGGATCTGAAGTCATCAGAGAAACAAGATGAGCTAACGTTAGCGGCAGCCGAACAGAAACTCAGATTTTTAACCTCAAACTGAAACTTTACTCACTGTTTGAGGAGACGAGATGCTGAAGACTACAACTCCCATAATGCAACGCTGCACAACCAATAAACCAAACTCCAGATTTCATCATATTTGTACTTAAAGAGAGCTCTTTTGGCAGGAAATTACAGATTGTGCCGTATATAAGTATTTAGGAGGAGACGCTAAAAACCTCTTGAACCACGAACACTAAAGAAATCCTCACCAGGAAGCTGAAGACTACAACTCCCATAATGCAACGCTGCACAACCACCAAACCAAACTCCAGATTTTCAGATATTTTTACTGAAAGAGAATTACAGATTGTGCAGTGTATAAGTATTTAGGAGTCAACATGCTGTACGTCTCTTCCGTGTTTCTGCTGACGAATGAAAAGTCCTTCCTTATCGTCGAGGCCTCTGAAAAATATATAAACACATTTTTTTTTTTTACCTCAAACTTTATTCACCGTTTGAAGAGACCAGGAGATGCTAAAGACTACAACTCCCATAATGCAACGCTGCAAAACCACCACTCCAAACTCCAGATGTTCACATATTTTGAGCTCTTGTTGGCAGGAAATTACAGATTGTAGAAGTATTTATCTTAAAGCTACAATAAGTCAACATGCTGTACGTCTCTTCCGTGTTTCTGCTGAAGAATGGAAAGTGCGTCCTTATCGTCGAGGCCTCTGAGGGGATAATTGAACGGCCGATCAGCCCGAAGCAAACCCTAATTCTCCTCTCTCAACAGGCCGCTGTCGGCATGCTTTATGGGATTATTGTCAGCGTACAGCATGCATAGGCCTCCCTCTTTCCCATGTACAGCTCCCCCCCCCCCCTCGCTCTCCTTGTTCCTGCCTTTCACCTTCGGATTAGTGCGTCCTGCTTCCGGAAACGAAGCACCGCTCGGTGAGAACGAGACTCCCAGAAGCTGAAGGACAGGAAGGAGCTGCATGAGTCTTCTGGGGGATTGTTTGTTATAGAAGTTGACAAAGAGTCGGCTTGTTTTCCACAGAGATATCATGGAAAACACACTCTTTCGGAGCAGATATACTCAAGAGACTTAGCATAAGGAAAAGGAAATGAGTATTTGTTGAATGCATTATTGTTTGCTGGTGTTCCTGTGCGTTCAGGGTCAATGATAAGCTTTACTAATCTCTGAATGTTTACTGAGGCAGAAATACATTCCTTGTTGACATTTAAATATACCCTCAGTTTATATTCATTAGGGTCCTAATAACACGGCACACCAAGCTAGATGAACTCATTAAACAGACAGTTATTGTAGAAAATCCAGCTCCAATCATAGCAAACTATGGCCATTACCATCCATGAGAAATGAAGCATGTATTCCACCCAGTGATTTAGATTCGCGCCAAATTTCTATGATTAGTTTTTTGCCCAACGCTTCACCTTTCCACCAAGTTTGAAGAAAATTGGTTCAGAAGACAAAATACTTCTTAAGCGGAGGTAATGGGGATGTTTGTCCTAGAAAAATAATTGTGGCATGACCTGTGTTGGTACTGTTGTAAGACCAGAGATAGAGAATGGGAATTGGGGAGAAATTGCCTTAAATTGAAAGAGTTATAAGGTTTCCAAATGTTGAATTATGAAGATTCCTTCCTCAGTAAAAAGTGACCCCCCACTGTGAGGCACATTTTGGTCCAAGCTGAGAAAAATGGTTAGATCTTGTGTGTCGACAAGATCTCTTAAGCTACACTGCCTTTAAATCTTGAAGTGGAAATGAAGTGTGAAAGCCACTGACATCGAGAGATATGTTTTCCCTATCATGTAAAGAACCATTGACTTTACGTTAGTGAAAGCAATGGTTCCCTTGAGCCACACTAACTTTAAATCTTCCAGTTTAATCCTCACTCTGATCATTCTGAATCTGAACGAAACAATAAGTTTGATTCCCGTGTTAAATATCAAACGACAGGTTGGTAATGATAAACAGGTGTGCCCAATACTTCCACGTATATCTAATACAAGAGGAATGTGGCCTATATTGGACAAATGTTGAAAAAGAAAGACGTAAATGCATCCAGATTTCTAAATAACAACTGTCAGACTTTGATTCCTCGGCTCTCGCTCGCTGCCAGAGGCACTTAAACACGTTCTGATCAGACCTGTGAGTGCACCTGGGGGGCCGATAACACACTCATTAAAACTCAATCATACAAACATCCAACAACAGACCTCCAGACTTACAGTATGTTTTAAGCTCAGAGTAAAGATTCAATCCAATAAAAGGAGTAATCTGATGGACCACACACGGAGCAACAGGAAAGCTGCATTTCTAAGAACTTCTAGGGAAAGATAGCCTATCGCTCTGCAGATCTGGTGAATCACAGGATGACGGAAATGATTTGGGATACAGCCTAAAGGTTCAGTGTGTTGGGGTTAAATGGCTGGGAACCAGTGCTGTAAGCCATGCACATATGAAGCAGAAGATAGCGATCGCTCCGTTGGGGTCCGAGGCCCGAGATGAAAGACATTCTGACAGCTGAGACAATGGAGATCATGGAGAAACCAATAACAGCCCGAGGACGAGAATACAACCGGATTCCTCTTCAGTTTACAGAACGTGTTGCTGCCTTCTGTCGAACAAGAGAGGTTCAAGTGAGCAGAAGCGATCTTCAGTTATGGCGCGTTTCCACTACAGCGCGGAGCACGGTTTAAGAGGGCTGTGACGTCAGCGGCCCGTCTTTGGTTGCGTTTCCACTTGGCCTAGTACCGGCTAGCGGGTCCTAATTCACAGTGACACAGGCAGTCTGTGGTTTGTACTTGTTTAACTTTTGTCTAGTTTCTGAACATATATGAGGAGCTGTGAGCTCTGAGTGCTAACAGCTAACGGCTGTGTTGTTTTTCTGGGGTTCTCATTGAAGATGACGTCACGGCTCCGCCTACACTGCGTTACTATAGATACTACCCCAGTTCCTAAACTGTAATGGAAATGCGCCATAAAGTGAGCCAGTCCTAACGAGGCCTAGCCATACCGAGCGGGGCCGAGCGAGGCCGTGTAGTGGAAATGCGCCATTAGTGTCAAATGCTCAAAATCCAGGAAATACTTTGTTTCTGAATAACCCTAACTTAAATCATTGCTATAGCGCCACCATCTGACCAAACTGCACCACATTGTCCTCAGAATTTCACCTGAGATGCTATATGTGAAGGAACTTAGAAATACAATACATTTATGTTGGAATACTTTTATTGGTATTACTGTTTACAAAGTCCCGCAGGCTTTAGGACTGTGGCGCTAACCTGCCTGATTCAATGTGTATTAAAGCAGTGAAGCACTTTGTTGATGCTGTTGCACACTTTATTTCCACATGTTATAGCAAGGCAGTCTCTCAAACTAACAGCAGAAGTGGGACATACAAGATTAAAGAAATATATAAAGGTGTTATTTCGCTAGGACCAAATGTGACCCACAGTGGGGGGTCAGGTCACTTTTACTCAGGAAGAAATCTTGGTGCAAAATGCAACAAATGCCTTTTAAGTATTTCAATTTCAGGCAATTATCCCTCAAATCCCATTGAGTATTTCTAGTCTTACAACAGCCACCATGTCCTACGTTACTTCTCTATTGCATGAAATGTAGTGGAAGTGTGTAGCATTGGCCAAAGAACAACAGCATGTTGGACCACATCTGACTCAGTCGGCGCACACACACCAAGTTAACGTTTGGTATGTGATTGGCGCTTGGATTTGTACACTTAACATATTTTAATGGTACCAAAAAATGTATTTTCTTGAATGGTATTAAGGAAACCAGTGCTTCCACTAAAGGAAGGTACTTGTCTTGATAGGGAAAACATCATATATGCTCTAAATGAAAGACAGTAGAGCACTCCTAAAGGCCTGTGAGATTAGATTAGATTATCTAACACAGCATTATCTCTCGTAGTAAGTGGCTTTTCATGTTGAGCCACATCTGCTGATAGCACATCTGGCTTCTGACTGAAGTGTGTTGGTGTCATTATTAACAGACCTCTAAATCCTATCATCATTACGCAGCACTTGATCTCAGGTTAATGGCTTCATTATGTGAGTGTATTCCCTTTGTCTGCAGCTCTACCTGTGAACACAGAGGTGTCAGCACACTGTTTATTGTTCTGGAAACCCTTTCAAGTTAAAAGAAAGCATCATTATAATTCAGAGCTTGGTCTATTACCACTCAAAGCATGCTTACATCCAAATAAATATCTATCATTGTGAATGCAAGATAAGGTTAGCTCCATTAAGCCGACTAATAACCACACTCAAAACCCCATCAACACTCATTTACATCGTTTGGGTACAAAATAAAGAGCTTTTTGGGAATTAAATTAAGATTTGAACACAAGTTTAGGGCACTAAAGATGACTTATAAGCAATGTGGAAATAATTTGATAATTTCTGTTCTTGATAATACACATTGTGTTTAATGGTACCAACGATTTACCCGACAGAAAAAGACAAAGTTATCCCTTTAATTATAAGATTTTATGCATTTCTTTTTAAAGCCCAAAAGTCCATTTTATGTATTGTTTTAGCTGTGTGGTTGTTGTCGTTTATGTTGGTTTATTTGTTATATTCAAAACATATTGAGAGTCCAATGCTAAATATTCTTAAGCATTAAACATGCATTGCAATTTGAAAGAGTGTATTTGTACCAGAATGCCTTTATATTATAGCTATTAAAATGACAATACAATTATTTAATGCCGTTATTTGTTGGACAATATATCCTCCAACAAATCTGGCCTACGTGAGTTTACAAAATACTTAAGAGTCATTTTTAAGACACTTTATGGTTGTTAAATGAAGCTTAATCCACATTCCCTTAAAGCCGAGCAGAGGTGTGACCACGGGAAGTGTTGGATCAGAAAGGGGTCCGTCAGGGGGATTTATTCCTGGTGTTGTGACAGATGCTGCCATGCATGAGATGTTTCCATGCATGGAGTTGCGTGACGAGAAGTTTCGCAACGTGTGTGTGTGTGTGTGTGTGTGTGGTGTGTGTGTGTGTGTGTGTGTGTGTGTGTGTGTGTGTGTGTGTGTGTGTGTGTGTGTGTGGTGTGTGTGTGTGTGTGTGTGTGGTGTGGTGTGGTGTGTGTGTGTGTGTGTGTGTGTGTGTGTGTGTGTGTGTGTGTGTGTGTGTGTGTGTGTGTGTGTGTGTGTGTGTGTGTGTGTGTGTGTGTGTGGTGTGTGTGTGTGTGTGGTGTGTGTGTGTGTGTGTGTGTGTGATTTCTGAAGAGCAGGTTTCTTTCCTAGACTCTGGAGGAGGTCATTTTGCATGTTCAGCTGTCACTGACCCCCCCACCCCTCCTGCTGCACATTCATGACCAACCCCCTCCTCTCAGCCAGCACGACCAAAACAACTGTAGAAAATACAACAACACGTGGAGAAGCTAGCTTTACAGACTCAGTCAGACTGGGCTTAGCTGTGGAAGACAGTTCTCCAAAAGTTGGATCTTAATTAGTTAATGTCGTTTCTCCAGTGTCCTACGTCCTGATTTAAACAGATCTTATGCAGCTTGAATACTTTCATACCCTCTGTTGATTGGACGATAGTTTGCTGCTGCATTAGAGGGACGCTAGCAGTAGCCGTGTGCTTGGCATTTAAATACTTTGAAGGACAAGACAATGTCACCCCAAGGTTATTCCTTTATATACAGACTAGGTATGAGTCCTAAACCCTGCCATGATTGTGATGTGAAGTCATGTGACCGTGCAGTAGTTTGCAGTATCACATTTAAGACCGTATTGGTTGCATATCTTAACAGGCTTTCTAACCCCCTCCCACTATTTGCTTTAATATGCAATCACGCTGTTATTGCTTCCATGTGCTAAGCGTCTTCAATCCTCATCATGGCTGTATATACGTTAGCTTCAGCGTTAGCCTCAGTGTTGTTGGAGGAGCTCAGGGCAGAAGAATTTCATTGACATTTCTACGCTTTGTGCATATGACAATAACACTTTGAGTCAGAATACCTTTATCAGTCCCACAGAGGGGGAGCTCACATGTTACAGCAGAAAGGAGCAAAGACAGCTTCATGCTAACTAAGAAGCATGTATAAGATCAAAAGAATTACACAATTTACAAAATCCACACAACCTTTGAAACGTCTCCTGTCTGGATTGGATGTATGATGTTTACAGATGTGCGAATTGTTTATGTGAGTCTTAATCACTTCAGCTGTTGCTAAGTTACTTTTATCCAAGCCGTTAGATGATAAATAGGGATTTCATCATTGGGTATACTGTGTTTATTGGTCTATTTTGAGGGATTTTGATCACTTTTACAGGCAAAACAGCTGCCAAACTTCTTCAATGTGTGTTTATTTCAGGTTCACAGTCTCTCTGGTTGCATTTAGGTCATTAATGGGATAGTCGAGGCTTATTATAGTACAGAAAACCTATAACTGTACCTATTTCTTTTTCTGTCACTAAACTCAGCTCTGTCTGTATCGACCCTGACATAATGATATATATAATGATGTATAAATGGATCTTAATGTCTTTAAAACTGCACCATAGTCTTGTATATTGGTCAATTAGTAATCAGTGCATACAGAGAGAGAAGCCAACGTCTACCGAATTACTTTGGAGTTATTCAACTGTGTCTTTCTTGTCAATGTCAACGATATTTAAGGAACCTAAATTCAAGTCACACATCCAGTTGAACGTGGTAAACCTGGCTGAGCTCTCTCTTTCCATGCGGCTGAATTCATGGAAAAGAAGTGGATCTCTTGATTCTTGACAGTTACCTCAGTGGAAACCCATTGAAGCGATTAGCCGTGTCTCTCATGTGGTCCAAGGAATCATTTATCTGGGGTGAAAGTGACGAGACAGAAAGCCACCCGTGACTTTCAGCGTTAGTGTTGATTGATAGTGAGATATACCCTTTCACACACTGCCCCTCTTTCTCTGCAATCTGCTCTGTTGTAAACTCACTTCAGCCTCCAGGTAAAACAACGCATGTCTTTTAAAACCTGAAGCTTAAACGATAACCGTAAGCGATCATGTATTTAACGTCCATTTCATTTTTGATACTAGAAGAAAAAGCTTAGTCTCCTTATTCCCCTTCAATGCACTGAACATAATGATGGGTGTGTGTAGCACTAAAGCTGCTTTCACACCAGATCAGGCTGTGTGTGTGTGTGTGTGTGTGTGTGTGTGTGTGTGTGTGTGTGTGTGTGTGTGTGTGTGTGTGTGTGTGTGTGTGTGTGTGTGTGTGTGTGTGTGTGTGTGTGTGTGTGTGTGTGTGTGTGTGTGTGTGTGTGTGTGTGTGTGTGTGTGTGTGTGTGTGTGTGTGTGTGTGTGTGTGTGTGTGTGTCACTGGATGCAGAAAGTAGATCCATTTCTGCAGAAAATTAAAATATCTATTCCTACAAAACCATCATCACTTCGTAAAACCAAAGCAGTAACGTCTCTTCTTGCAGGGAGCAAAAAACAGTGTGTGTGTGTTTCTAGGTGCGTGTGTGTGTGTGTGTCAGTCAAATGGCCCGTTCGTGTTACGTCATGTCTTGAACTTTAACCCCAGGAAAGTATTTACAAAAGCACGCAGATCTCGATGATAAATACCAGGTGCTGGAGAGGAGAGCACGTAGGAGACAGGAGGACATACTGAACCTCTAACATGCTGCAGGAATGAGTCCTAAACGTGGAAATAAGTCAGCATTTCAGCACTTTGTGTTCCCTCTTCTCGTAGTCAATGGTGTATTTTCTGCAATATTCCAAAAGCTAATGGAAAGATCCTGTTGGATTTTGTAATGATAGCCTTTGCGATGCTATCTTCTGGGTGAGAGGACAAACACATGTCTCATTGCAGAACCCTATGCACCTAGAAGAGGTTTTCCAACCGTAATAAGAGACCGAAAGAGGAGAGGGACCTTTTCCTCCATTTCCTGTTCCTTCTCCACTAAATGGACACAAACCAAACGACGCTTCTTTCTGACACTATTTCGCAGCATAGACGGCTTGCCAAACGCTTGTTAAACTCTTGTGGATGTCCTCAAATCCATTGGCCGATAAGTTGGTTCTGATTCCACCTTTCTTTTCTCCAAAGCTGCAAAGTGTAAATCCAGCCTAAAGCCACTCTGTCAGTGCGGCCAGCAGGAGGCCTCTCCTTTAGAAATACACACCTCCATTAAGGCTGTCCATAATGAAGGATATGCACAATTAAATACACACACACACACACACACACACACACACACACACACACACACACACACACACACACACACACACACCCATGCATAAATAAACACCGGCAGCTTTTCTGAAAATGACCTTGTGTGTTTTTTAATCATTTCCCTCTTAAGGGTTCTCATGACTTCCAGCAGACCACCTGGTCGTTGCCACTTTGAAGTCTTTTTGGACCAGGATTCCTTTAATTATACATTAAGATGCATCCGTAATATTGATGGAGTGGCCTGGCTGCCTTGGCACTACAAAGGTTTCTCTTTCCAGGTCCAAAGGAACACGAGGGCTTTACCTAATGGACCTGAATGCACTCGCTCCAGGTTTCACGTTTCACTGAATCGAGGTCATTCTTCTTCATTAAAGCAGCCGGCGTTGTACCCCAAACACGACGCATACCAGCGGAGCAGAATCATTTCTCTGCAACATCTGAAACAGAGGAAAACAAAGCCTGTGAACGTGCCTGTCAAAGGTTCAGAGTTGTGAAACATGTTGGAACAAAGAGAGCCAGTGATGTCTCCGCGCTGGAATTCTGTCACGGATCCTACCCCGATTTTGGCATTTTGGTCAAACAAATCATGGGAGTTAAGAGTCTGAAAACACCGAGGTCTGAGCGGTTCCCAGTGAGAAACCACAGCCAAAAGAGAGTCAGGGACATAGCTTTGCTTCAGTCAGCAAAGTGTGCAAAGTGCTGCTCAGCGGGACCCAGAAACAGGCCCTCCTCAGTCCAAAAAAGCCCCCTGTCAGTCCTCATGGCAGCAGACCAGGCGATTCCCTCGGATTACTGAAATATTTGGACAAACCTTAATCTAAGCCATTGCAGTAATTATGTTCCCCCTCTGAAAAAAAGCAGTCTGCACTCAGACATGTCACTGGTCTGCAGCAAAGAGGCAAGAAACATAAGATCGAGCCCAGTTTGGGACATTGTTTGCGTCGCAGCATAAAAAGACATGGCTTTGTACAATACAAATTAAAAGACGAGAAATAAACAAGCCGAAATGTCTCCATAGAGATAAAATAGCATTACAAATAAGTTGAAAATATATATATCAGTTTAGATGCAGCTCCACGTGCACACTATCCCTCATTTTCTCCAGTTCTCTTATGGTAGATGTCGAGAGCCTTTCTGAACAGCCTGCAGAATTCAAACTATGCCATCAGAGTTGAATTCCCCTCTCCGTGCCTCAGATGGAGAAAGAGGGGATTTGAGCTGCTTTGAAACCCCCATTGCCCCTCATAGCTAGACCCTCTTTATGAATGAGTGATCTACGGCAGTGGCATCTGGTTTGGGTTTGACCTGCATCTTGATGTGGGGAAAAAATGAACCCGCTCACCTCCGAGCTCTCCGTGTCACCTGAGGAAACAAAGACAGATTATTTGGACAAATCGACTGGTAATTGCGGTCAGTGTTTCTCGCAGAAGAACTTCCTGTCTTCTTCGAGCGTCTACATAAAGACGCTGACCAGAGATGGCCAAAGTACACACATCCTTTACTCAAGTAGAAGTACAGATACTCGTGTTTAAAAATACTCTGGTGAAAGTAGAAGTACTGACTAAACTTCTTTACTCAAGTCAAAGTAAAGAGGCTTTGAAATGTACTTCAGTAAAAAGTACCCATAACTAGCAGCTGTTTTAAAGAGTACCTGACCTCCCTTTATATTAATAGAACAATAATGTCATTGTTAGCTAATGAATGTTTCCATGCTGAACAACGGCAACATGACAACGTTTTCATTGGTCCCTCTTCTTTAGAGAAGACCAGGAAATGATGGATACACGGATCGTGTTCAAATCAATAGGCACGCAATGACTCTAAATAATAATGATCACGCCACCAAACACACATTCAAACTAAAGGAACCAGCCTGTTTGGGAAATGTGAGAAGTAGAAAGTACAGGTATTTGTGTTCAACATGTAAGAAGTAGAAAGTACAGGTATTTGGGTTCAACATGTAAGAAGTAGAAAGTACAGGTATTTGTGTTCAACATGTAAGAAGTAGAAAGTACAGGTATTTGTGTTCAAAATGTAAGAAGTAGAAAGTACAGGTATTTGTGTTCAACATGTAAGAAGTAGAAAGTACAGGTATTTGTGTTCAACATGTAAGAAGTAGAAAGTACAGGTATTTGGGTTCAACATGTAAGAAGTAGAAAGTACAGGTATTTGAGTTCAACATGTAAGAAGTAGAAAGTACAGGTATTTGGGTTCAACATGTAAGAAGTAGAAAGTACAGGTATTTGGGTTCAACATGTAAGAAGTAGAAAGTACAGGTATTTGTGTTCAACATGTAAGAAGTAGAAAGTACAGGTATTTGGGTTCAACATGTAAGAAGTAGAAAGTACAGGTATTTGGGTTCAACATGTAAGAAGTAGAAAGTACAGGTATTTGGGTTCAACATGTGAGAAGTAGAAAGTACAGGTATTTGTGTTCAACATGTAAGAAGTAGAAAGTACAGGTATTTGTGTTCAACATGTAAGAAGTAGAAAGTACAGGTATTTGGGTTCAACATGTAAGAAGTCAAAGTAAAAAGTCGTCAGAAAAATAAGTAGTGGAGTAAAGTACTGATACCAGAACAATGTACTTGAGTACAGTAACGAAGTATTTGTACTCCACTACTTCCCACCTCTGACTGATCAGAACTGAAGCCACATGTTTGCTGCAGCGATGCCGATCCGAAGCAGGCTTTTACAAGACTGTTGTACCCTCCTCTTCGTGCTCTCCTCCCTCCCCCCTCTTCACCCCAGTGTGTGGGTAGCCTCAGGTTTTTGAGGTTAGGTTAACAAGCCGCCATCAAAGACGTTTTATAAACTCGGGTCAGAGGAGGGTCAGGGTGCAGCGGGGTGTGTGGTTGGATTCCCTAAAAGAGATCAGAATACCTTTACTCGTCCCACAGAGGGGACATGTCCATCGCTACAGCAGAGACGAGACAGACAGCTTCATGTGACCTAAGAAGCATGCATACAAAATACACAATTTACAAAATACACATCCTGTAACAGCTCTGAAGATTTAGCAGCCAGGTATATATGCACATATTGCACATAGTATTTAACAACAAGGGGTGTTATAGTCTGTACAATCTGCAGGTTTACATGGTGCACAACACCCAGCTGTCCGTGCACGACACCCTGAAAGTAAAGATGAGAGAAGTGTTGAGGTGTTGATGGCCATTCATCTGAACATTGCACATCTTCCATGTTGCAGCTGTGTGTCCATAGTGGCCTTTTTGTTCCAGGCCTTTGAACTCTTGGGTATTTTACCTTCATCCCCCTCCTCCTCCTCCTCCTCCTCCTCCTCCTCCTACAGTAGAGTCCAGGCGCATTGAAAGGGTCATTAGTGCTAATCCTGCTAAACAGTGAGGAAGCAGAAACAAAGCTGAGACTCAGGATCTCTCGTGCAGACGAACAGACGACGTGCTCTGATAGGCTGCATGACGTACAGAAAGGAGGGTTTGGAAGATGACAGATTCTCGTGCGTGACGTTGCCAACATGCTTTAAACATGCTTTAAACATGCATCTGAAGCAAACAGAGAGGTTCAGAAGCCCAGTGAGTAATACGTTTCAGATTGAAGCACATTGTGTGTGTGTGTGTGTGTGTGTGTGTGTGTGTGTGTGTGTGTGTGTGTGTGTGTGTGTGTGTGTGTGTGTGTGTGTGTGTGTGTGTGTGTGTGTGTGTGTGTGTGTGTGTGTGTGTGTGTGTGTGTGTGTGTGTGTGTGTGTGTGTGTGTGTGTGTGTGTGTGTGTGTGTGTGTGTGTGTGTGTGTGTGTCCAGAGGTTAGTTCCTTCTGGTCGTAGATAAACTTCAGATGACCTCCTGAGGAAAGTGGAAGAGCTTAAATTAAGTTAGGAGCTCCTTCGTGGAATCGGAGTGTCTTTTAGCCTGCGTTAGATTCAATATGTGTGTGCTTATTAGTTTCAAACAGTGAAGCTATTGACGAGCTAACCACATCAGCACCACACGGTTTCTGTCCGTTTCCACAACGAGGCTTCCTGTCTGTTTTCTCAGAAGAACTATGAAGAGGCTGGGAACAGAGATGGCAACAGTACACACATCCTGTACTCAAGTAGAAGTACAGATACTCGTGTTTAAAAATACTCTGATGAAAGTAGAAGTACTGACTAAACTTCTTTACTCAAGTCAAAGTAAAGAGGGCTTTGAAATGTACTTCAGTAAAAAGTACCCATAACTAGCAGCTGTTTTAAAGAGTACCTGACCTCCCTTTATATTAATAGAACAATAATGTCATTGTTAGCTAATGAATGTTTCCATGCTGAACAACGGCAACATGACAACGTTTTCATTGGTCCCTCTTCTTTAGAGAAGACCAGGAAATGATGGATACACGGATCGTGTTCAAATCAATAGGCACGCAATGACTCTAAATAATAATGTAAGAAGTAGAAAGTAAAAAGTCGTCAGAAAAATAAGTAGTGGAGTAAAGTACTGAGACCAGAAACATGTACTTAACAGTAACGAAGTATTTGTACTCCACTACTTCCCACCTCTGCACAACACACTCTACACAACACACTCTACACAACACACTCTACACAACACACTCTGCACAACACACACTCTGCACAACACACTCTACACAACACACTCTGCACAACACACTCTACACAACACACTCTACACAACACACTCTACACAACACACTCTGCACAACACACACTCTGCACACACACACTCTACACAACACACTCTGCACAACACACACTCTGCACAACACACACTCTACACTCTGGCTTGGAACCATCAGCATGTAAAATGTAGTTAGCGCTGGGTGCTAACATTCATCCAGAAACTGAGTCTCTGTGAATGTCTATTGTTTCTGGGACGCTCTCCAACTCCTGCAGGAGAGTGTGTGAGATTGTCTCTCCCTGCATGTGTTTGTACAGAAGTGTGTGTGTGTGTGTGTGTGTGTGTGTGTGTGTGTGTGTGTGTGTGTGTGTGTGTGTGTGTGTGTGTGTGTGTGTGTGTGTGTGTGTGTGTGTGTGTGTGTGTGTGTGTGTGTGTGTGTGTGTGTGTGTGTGTGTGTGTGTGTGTAATGCGCTGAGGGCTGTTTGTCCAAACGGCGCCAGTGTTAGCTCAGCGCTGTCACCATGACTGGCTGCTAAATCTCCGTCTGGACCGCTGACCGCCACGACAAAAAAAAAAACATGACTGGTTTATTGCCACGTATGTTTTCACGTGTGCTAACAGGCTAAGGTGTAGTGATGCAAAACTGAAACGTAATAAGTTAAAACAAAATAAAAGCAAGTGCAAAATCATGACGTTTAAACTGAGAGTAGAAGAAAAATGCAATATATCTGCAATTGAAATTTGAAGGACCCCTTAGTGTTTTTCCATTTGTTCTCAGGTCATTAACTCAGAACAGAGACAGGAGATGATGGAGCACATGTTTCTGTCACGCTTCATCTCACAGCCATAACACTGAGAATCACCTGCTAAAACATGCCTTCTTTAGAATGAAATATATATATATATATAGGTGCTGAATCAGAGAGAATGGTAGGGATGCAATCGGGGTCATATTTGATAAGAGCGTATATAAAAAATGGATTATTTGAGTGATCAGTGACCTCCAGCAGATTGGTGTGGATTTCCAGCTTTCCGCCTAAAATGCATTTAATTTTCCACATTTTGCACATTGTATGCATTAATTAACACACAGCCTTAACATGATACTGAAGGTACAAAAGGCATTCAAATATACCATGAATATATCAAACATGAATTCAAATAGGCTTTAGATACACACTGATTGGGTGTCTCTTAACCCATTCCTTGTATATCTTTTGTATATTGCTACTGGGAATAAGTAATAATCTTTCTTTGTGAAGTGTCCCTTAGTTACAGTATGATCATCATTATACATTTCTCCCTGTTGACATTATTCAGAGTTTTTGAGTGACGACTCGGAGTCATCAGTGATTGGTAGATGTTGGTTTGGGGGTTAATGCAGCGTATGACTTCTGAGTGACAGGTGGAAGGTGGGCTGTGGGCTGTGATTGGCCGGGGCTGCGGAGTGTGTGTGTGTGCGTGTGTGTGTGCTGAACAGCAGCAGAGTGTTTCCCTCAGAGACAGGTCTGAAACAAGAGGAGAGAGGAAACATAAGAAAGTAGTTCTATAAGTAGTAGGATATAATAATAATAATACATTTGATTGATATAGCGCTCTTCCTGGTGCTCAAAGCGCTTATTATTATTATGGGATATAGAGATTCTGTGAGGTGAGATCTGCTCTTTGGTTTGTTTAAAATGTTTTCTTGGGTTGTTGTGATCTGGTTAGAGTTGTTTGTGAGGGATTTGTTTACTTGTTTTGACTTTATTGGAACTGTTGGAGAAGTTTTCCTGGTGGAGCATCGAGGTTTAACTTCTCTGTTTATGGAAAAAACCGTTTGAGATTGATTTCTCTGAAGTAAATATGTTGTCTCCACGCTTTAATGTTCAAAAAGCTTTATTTTCCTCACACTGCCTGTGCTGCAGCACCTCGTTTCACCCTCTGTCTGAAACCAGAGCTGCTCTGATTGGTCAACCTGCTTAGAGATGTCCCGCCCCTTTAGCCTTAATCACGTACAATGTGTTGGAGCGCCAGCCAATAGGAGCACGAGTGTTACGTAGTAATGTCACCATGTTTTGGAACTTTGTGATTTTAGCCTCTGCAAACCATTGACATGCACTTAAACAGAAATGTATACAAAAAAGTACAACGTTTTCTTTGTACTGTTTCTGTTCTGATTTGATGTAAAGCGTCTTTGAGCATTAGGAAAAGCGCTATAACAAATCCCATGTATTATTATTATTATCATTATTATTATTATTATTATTATTATTATTATTATTATTGCCAAAAGGGCCTCTTTCAAAGTTCCTAAACTGTTTTGAATTGTCTCTTTTGTAACGTTACAATGTGTTTTCTGTCTTCCCTTCAGCTCCTGGCTCTTTCTCCCTCCCTCCCTCCATCTATCCCCCTCTTCCTCCTCTTCCTCTTGCACCATGTTTCTCCACTTCCTGGCCCTGGTGTTCCTCCTGGCTCCGGGCAGCGAGGCTTTCTCCACCACCAGATCCCAGAGAGGCAGAATCCAGAGGGACCGCAGGAACATCCGGCCCAACATCATCCTCATCATCACCGACGACCAGGACGTGGAGCTGGGTAAGAGCCTCTCTGGTCTATCTATCTATCTATCTATCTATCTATCTATCCATCTATCCATCTATCCATCTATCTATCTATCTATCCATCTATCCCTCTATCTATCTATCCATCTATCCATCTATCCATCTATCCATCTATCTATCTATCTATCTATCTATCTATCTATCTATCTATCTATCTATCTATCTATCTATCTATCTATCTATCTATCTATCTATCTATCTATCTATCTATCTATCTATCTATCTATCTATCTATCTATCTATCCTAATGAAGCTCTTTGTGGGGAGCATTCGGTGGTCTCCCTCCTCACACATTAAATATTAACCAGAGGCCATAAGCCACAGCAGAGCGGCCATCTGGTCGATTAACCGCTGAATTATAATGGAGGTCAGATTATGTAAATGGGCTGAATTGTTTTGCCATATTTTATTCATATAAAACAGATGTGTTGTATTGTTTGCAAAGGGACAGGACAGGTACATTTGTTATATTTTACATAGCTTTAAAACAAAAAGGCAGGGAAAGTGCACGCTGTGCACAAAATACACTCTATATGCAACTAAAAACACTAGGTATCCAATAGTTTATGACCTTATTTCATTAGGTATGTTGTGCATAATTTGTTTGTGTCTTTTGCATGAAACAAGGCTTATAAAAATGCAGAATATTAATAGATAAAATGTTTTTTTCTAACCTATTCTAAATCAATTAAGTTAAGATTGATAAAATACAAGTTTTAAGTCCATTTATTGAGATTCTTTGTAGGGTTTTTGGTACGTTTTCTAGCTTGTAAACGTTTCATTGTAATACATGAACACTCTCCAATTTCAAAAGCGTTAGTAATATATCTTTTTAATGACCTTTCTTAGTGTCTGTGCCTCTAGACCCTAGTCTGGAAGTCATCTTTAAACGATTATAAAGTGCTCTATATGCAAATAATGTATAAAACAATAAAGATATGTGTACATGTGCAGCTCTGACCTCCACACTGTGTCCTCAGGTTCTCTGCAGGTGATGAATAAAACCCGTAAGATAATGGAGGAGGGCGGCACGACGTTCACCAACGCCTTCGTCTCCACGCCCATGTGCTGCCCGTCTCGCTCCTCCATGCTGACGGGGAAGTACGTGCACAACCACAACACCTACACCAACAACGAGAACTGCTCCTCTCCGTCCTGGCAGGCGCAGCACGAGCCTCGCTCCTTCGCCGTTTACCTCAACAACACCGGATACCGGACA
>NW_022987941.1:376901-422096 GCF_902827165.1 Trematomus bernacchii
AAAATGTTGCTGTCGTATTAAAGATTAATTCATGATCTTCTCATACATGACTCCGATCCATAATATTCTCATATTTTGGAATAAATAGTGCATTGGCTTGTAAATGTAGTTAGTGAAAAGGAAAGTACAAAAAAAATTGGGATAAAATGAAACGAGGCGTAAGAGAATTGAGAGCCTGAGAGGAGCAGTGAGCTGTCATAACAACATGCCATCACACACACACACACACACACACACACACACACACACACACACACACACACACACACACACACACACACACACACACACACACACACACACACACACACACACACACACACACACAGGCGCGCTGCCAGCTGTTGACTCGACAGATCGGAGGTGTACTCAATGCCCCGGTTCATACCCCCTCTGGCCCCCGTCCATTGATTCTGAAGTGTCTGAGGTGACGGAGTTTATCAAAGCTCCTGCTGTTTCACACACACACACACACACACACACACACACGCACACACACACACACACACACACCCTCCTCTGCAGCAGCACCTAATCATGCTTCATATGTGTGTGTATCTGCTCCTCCAGGACTACTTCACAGATCTGATCACCAACGACAGCACCAACTTCTTCCGCATGTCGAAGCGGATGTTCCCCCACCGGCCTGTGATGATGGTCGTGAGTCACGCCGCCCCTCATGGTCCCGAGGATTCAGCCCCGCAGTACGCCGAGCACTTCCCAAACGCTTCCCAACACATGTGAGTAGCGTCATATTGTCATGTGTGCACTCATCAGGACTTCTATATGGACTTTAAAGCATGAGACATGAACGTAAAGGGTCATCTTTACATCCAGAGTCAATAATACAGATGCACTCATGTATAGCCCAACGTTAGCCTTTAGCTGTTTGTAGGACAGTTCTTACTTCTCTCCCGCGTCCTCTCACTTTCTCCCCCACTTAACATTCCCCTCTGTCTGTTTGCTCTTCGTTTCTGTCTCTCTATTGTCTCCCCCCTCCTCCCCTCCTCCCTCCCCACTTCCTCATGCTGTCCATATCAATCAGTATTTTCTCCCCGGGGCTCTTGGGATGAGAGGAATGCATTGTGTGTGCAGAGGAACACCCTTTGTGACATTATTAATGTATTTATAGCTCCAGCCTCGGGGGTTAGCGTGGCGTCTGATCCCCTCTCTCTAATTGGGGTGACTTCTGAGTGACGTGTGTGTGTGTGTGTGTGTGTGTGTGTGTGTGTGTGTGTGTGTGTGTGTGTGTGTGTGTGTGTGTGTGTGTGTGTGTGTGTGTGTGTGTGTGTGTGTGTGTGTGTGTGTGTGTGTGTGTGTGTGGTGTGTGTGTGTGTGTGTGTGTGTGTGTGTGTGTGTGTGTGTGTGTGTGTGTGTGTGTGTGTGTGTGTGTGTGTGTGTGTGTGTGTGTGTGTGTGTGTGTGTGTGTGGTCTCAGGCTGCAGCTGATTAACTTCATGGTGGATTCACTCTCAGGTTTATCCTTTTATAGTGGGGTGGAAAGAATGACGGAAAGATGTGAAACATGTCCGTCCAAGTTCCTCTGTCTTTTTGCAAAGTCTTTAAATATAAGACGCTCCCTTTGATATGATATAAAAGACAGGAAAGCAGCAATTCTCTATAATTTAAAGGCTTAAAACTAAATGTTTAGCATGAATAATCGCTTCACATTTGAATTATTATCGCAAAATCTGTCCATTTGTCTTCTGTCGATTAAAGGTTGCAGGTTTAAGGTCATGCACTAAAGGAAAGACGTGAACATAATAAAGTAAAATGTCAAAAGGGATGATTTTAAATATTTAATTGTAGTGCAAACCTAAAGATTATCACTTAATTATGATAAAACAAAGACAAGATCAATATTTGAGCGGCTAAAAAACTGCATTTTCTGACATTTCTGCATGAAAAACGACCGATTATCCAAAAAAAATGTGTTGATACTTCATCGACTAATGGATGTGTGTGTGTGTGGTGTGTGTGTGTGTGGTGTGTGTGTGTGTGTGGTGTGTGTGTGTGTGTGTGTGGTGTGTGTGTGTGTGTGTGTGTGTGTGTGTGTGATATGTGTGTGTGTGTGTGATATGTGTGTGTGTGTGTGTGTGTGTGTGTGTGTGTGTGTGTGTGTGTGTGTGTGTGTGTGTGTGTGTGTGTGTGTGTGTGTGGTGTGTGTGTGTGTGTGTGTGTGTGTGTGTGTGTGTGTGTGGGCGAGACTTTGTGGCGTTGTAACTTCTCGAAGGAGCTCATAAATCAGCCTCAACGTGTGACAGCAACAATAGCAGGAGGTTTGATGATAATGTCGTTAACATTCCTCTCTGGAGGTGTCTCTTCTCTCAGAGAGTGTGTGGACGTTATATCTTCTCAGTTTGATGGATCACTCGGAGATTGTCATGTTTTTATTTGATTGTATTTACTTGTTTAAAATGAAATTTGTTTTAGGTTGACTTACTAAATCTTTCCAGGGACTTCAGATGAAAAATATCTTCTTGTGAGGTTCACAGAGATGTTGATGAACTGTCCCTGTTAAATAAATGAATGAGGTGGCAGGTGTGACCTCTCCTATAGATTCCCTCCTTGGTTCCTCTGACCTCTGAATTCCTGCTGCTCTGGTGCCCAGGGCCCCCTTACCTTTGGTGGCCCAGTGCCCAGAAACAGGTCCCTTTTGTGGGGCTTATTAGACCGCCGGGCCGCCGGGTGAAGAGTTCAGAGTCGGCACAAAGAGGAGAGGAGACGAGAGGGCAGGAAGCAGTTCAGGGATTCAGAGACGCTCAAAACCAGGGATTGATTAAGTCCTCAGGCTGCAGGGTGTACTTACTGAGGAGGGGCGGTTAGAGTTTGTTTAGGACGAATAACGGCTAGTTCAAAGCGCAGTATTTGGTGTCTTCTGATGCACAATATGGATTATTTTCAGCTGGCACCAACAATACCCAGTCAGTATGCAAGGTGCAGATATTCCAGAAGTTTTAGGGCTTTTTTAAGCATTCTTTTTTAGATGATAATCGGGATTATATGCAATTATGTTTGATAGGATAGTGGTATCTTATTTTGCATCCTTTACACACTACTCTATAGTTCATCCCATCTTAAGTTCACAGTTCATTCTGCAGACAGGTGAACAGCGTCTCCCCCCTCCTCTTACTGAAGAGGACATTCACTATTTTCACAACATCCCTCAACACTTCCCAAACCACCTGAAACATACTCGACCAAACACAAAACATCCCGGCCTCTTCCTCGTCTCTTTCAGTCACTCTCCATCTCATTTCTTCATCTTCCACCATTTCATTCTGTTCAAAGCGTGCGACAGGAACCACATTTCACTTTTCCTCCCACAAAATCATCTTCAGGTTGATTTAGGATCCAAGTTTTAAGACAAATATACAGGATTTTTGACTTTTTCTGTACCCTTTTCCCCCTTTTGTAGTACGCCCGCCTACAACTACGCCCCCAACATGGACAAACACTGGATCATGCAGTACACCGGCCCCATGAGGCCGATCCACATGGAGTTCACCAACTTCCTGCACAGAAAGAGGCTGCAGACGCTCATGTCGGTGGACGACTCCGTGCAGAAGGTACGTGTTTTTATAAATGCACCGGCCAAACCGGAGAGTTTTCTGTCACAGTCTAGAGGGAACAAATCATCCACAACCATCATTCAGGAGTTTGTTTTACTAAGTTTGTGTCTCTCCTAAATCCACTGAAAGTTAACAATACATATCGCCTCATTTGCATGTTTAAATATAGCATCTCAGAAAACTTGTAATATAAAATATAATTGTGTTAATGTCAGTAATGAAGTGAGGGACTTTCATGGTGATATCTGTTAGTGACATTTCTTACCCTATCCACCATGTATGCATTTTTCAGGATTTTCTGTAGTTTCTCTAAAAGTCTTTCCCCGACCCTCCCTCGTGTTTCCTGTCAGGTGTTTGACATGCTGGAGGAAACTGGAGAGCTGGACAACACGTACGTCATCTACACGGCGGACCACGGATATCACATCGGGCAGTTTGGGTTGGTGAAGGGGAAGTCGATGCCGTACGACTTCGATATCCGAGTGCCGTTCTTCCTGAGAGGACCGAACATCGAGCAGGGCGCCGTGTAAGTCTGCGAAACAACGAGTCATTTTCACAGGGTTTAGTCTTGGAGGCATATATCTTATTAGAGTATCATGAATTACATCATTTTGCCCCATTTGATATTCCGTGCATTTACCAAAAATGTACTTTAATGCTATTTTAAAGCAGAGGAAGAGACCCAATCGCCTCTAATGAACGGCACTGGGCAGCCCATCTCTCTCTGTGTTGTTTCTTCGTTAATCCTGGTTCCTTGGATGTGCTTTTATGAATTTCCCAGCATGCATTTCATCCGTTCCCTCCCTGTCTGTGTGCAGGAACCCTCACATGGTGCTGAACATCGACCTGGCCCCCACCATCCTGCACATCGCCGGCCTCGACCCCCCCCGCCGACATGGATGGGAAATCCATCCTGAAACTGCTGGAGCAGGACCGGACTGGAAACAGGTCAGTTTGTTATCTGCTCCCTGTTTGTTTGTTTGTTTGTTTGTTTGTTTACCATGTAAAGCAGCCTTGGGTCTCTATAGTCAGAGAGAGTTTGATGTGTGTAGCAGCTCTGCCTTTCTGGAGTAAACTCACATGTAAGGCTATTGGGCCAACTCCACCAATCAGGAGGAGACAGCCACGGCCATTGCCGTTCTAAAGCGCTGGAGACGCTGTAGTACATATGCCAGGCCTGTAGGTGGCGCTGTTCTCACTGAATCTGCCCAGAGCTAGAAATTGTCAAATTGAGCGAAATGAGGCATGGCTAAAATGCATGATCTGTTTGGTATTTTGAAGAAAAAATATGCCTTATATAGGTATGGTCCTATACTATATTATTCAAATATAGCATGATAGGTCCACTTTAAGGTATTTTTAAAGCAAAATTGTCTCAAAAGTTGAGATTTTCTTTTGTTTTTCTCAGTTTTTTCTCATATTATATCAATATGTTTGGGTTTTGGACGAACACGAGACATTTGAACAGATCTCCTTGGACTTTGAGGAACTGGGATGGACATTTTTCGTTTTTACAAACGAAGAATGTATAAAATAATCTGCAGTTAATAATCAATATAATAGTTAGTTGCAACCTTACAAAGTAAAAAAAAGTAATATCACACCTACATATTTTTTTTGATGTGTCTGCAATGCTCACAACAGAGAGTCTCACTGGGAACGGTCCCAGTCCATCAGAGAGAACTGGGACAGTATATTTAATGCTTCAATATAATGACTATCCCCTCCTTGCTGTCACTCGGTGATTGCCAAGTCAGATGAGTTTCATAAACTTTGTGCCTTTTGTTTTCCCAGATTCAAAACCAACAAGAAACCCAAAGTCTGGAGGGACACATTCCTGGTGGAGCGAGGGTGAGATGTCCTTCTTTCTTTATCCCTTTTTCCTCACCGCAGACACATCCATGTCCCTGCAGAGTGTGTGTCCTGCAGAGTGTGTGTCCTGCAGAGTGTGTGTCCTGCAGAGTGTGTGCTTTACTTTCTACTTCTCACATGTTGAACACAAATACCTGTACTTTCTACTTCTTACATTTTGAACACAAATACCTGTACTTTCTACTTCTTACATGTTGAACACAAATACCTGTACTTTCTACTTCTTACATGTTGAACACAAATACCTGTACTTTCTACTTCTTACATGTTGAACCCAAATACCTGTACTTTCTACTTCTTACATGTTGAACACAAATACCTGTACTTTCTACTTCTTACATGTTGAACACAAATACCTGTACTTTCTACTTCTTACATGTTGAACACAAATACCTGTACTTTCTACTTCTTACATGTTGAACCCAAATACCTGTACTTTCTACTTCTCACATGTTGAACACAAATACCTGTACTTTCTACTTCTTACATGTTGAACACAAATACCTGTACTTTCTACTTCTTACATGTTGAACACAAATACCTGTACTTTCTACTTCTTACATGTTGAACACAAATACCTGTACTTTCTACTTCTTACATGTTGAACACACATACCTGTACTTTCTACTTCTTACATGTTGAACACAAATACCTGTACTTTCTACTTCTCACATTTCCCAAACAGGCTGGTTCCTTTAGTTTGAATGTGTGTTTGGTGGCGTGATCATTATTATTTAGAGTCATTGCGTGCCTATTGATTTGAACACGATCCGTGTATCCATCATTTCCTGGTCTTCTCTAAAGAAGAGGGACCAATGAAAACGTTGTCATGTTGCCGTTGTTCAGCATGGAAACATTCATTAGCTAACAATGACATTATTGTTCTATTAATATAAAGGGAGGTCAGGTACTCTTTAAAACAGCTGCTAGTTATGGGTACTTTTTACTGAAGTACATTTCAAAGCCTCTTTACTTTGACTTGAGTAAAGAAGTTTAGTCAGTACTTCTACTTTCACCAGAGTACTTTTTAAACACGAGTCTGTGTACTTCTACTTGAGTAAAGAAGTTTAGTCAGTACTTCTACTTTTACCAGAGTATTTTTAAACACGAGTATCTGTACTTCTACTTGAGTACAGGATGTGTGTACTTCTACTTGAGTACAGGATGTGTGTATCTCTGGTTGTGTGTCACACTATCCGAACACTTCGATGAACCCGGGGTGTGTGAACGCTCCTCGAGACGTTCGTTCTCCGCTTCCTGCCCACAGTCTGCAGGGACCAGGTTTTAATATTCACAAATGTTTAGTAGACGGCAGGCGACATTCGATGAAGAAAAACAAGCCCAGTCTTTGTCCTCTGCACGCGATCGGGGACGTAAACCTGACTTGTTAAACCGAGACAGACGGAAGAAAGCGAGACACGCAAAACAAACAAAGACAGGATGAAGTTACCTGAGGAATGAGAGGATCAGGATGCAGAGCTTCAACAAGACTGCTTTCTTTGTGGAAGACGCCATCACACACAGCCTGTCAGCTTTTAGTGTCACTTAGTGTCTCCATGTTGCAGAAAACAACACCTCTGCACGCTTTTGAGCTGTGGTCGTGCCAGGAGAGGAGAAGCTGCAAGTCTTTGCACGATAAAGCAGGTCCTTAAGTCTGGCTTTAGGTCTGAAGTACAAGGTGTAGTCCTTCAAACTAATGTTCTGCTGCTGCATTTGATCAAGAGGGTCCTAAGAAGTATTGAATCAGTTGAATGCATTGTTAACCTGGTTTTCTGAACAATAATTGATCTGACGCTGACCCCCTTCTTGCAGGAAGATCCTGAGGAAGAAGGAGGACTCGGTGACCCCGCAGAACACCAACAGCCTCCCGAAATACAAGAAGGTGATGGAGACGTGTCAGCAGGCAGAGTTTCAGACGCCCTGCCAGCAGCCAGGACAGGTACTAACACAAAACAATATTAGATCCTTCATCAAATGTAAGAAGACACATGCGTTGGCTTCAACTTATATTTCAATGCTTAACTTTAACTATGTATGTAAAGCAGTATTTTGTAACTTACTCGTCAAAGGGTCAAGTTAGACACTCAGTCCAGATTTATGTCTGCTACTATTGGATCCCTACTCGTGCATTATCATCTCACTTTCAGCTGCTCTTGTTCTTGATGAAACTATCAAACTGTAATGATCTGATGTTTTACAGACTGTACGTGGTTCATCCTTGTTTGTCATGCTTTGCTTTCTGTTATTTTGTTCATGTCTGTCTGTAAGACGTTGCTTATGTCGGCATCTCAAGGGGTTTCTCCTAATACATACATTTCTATCTCTATATAAACGCACCTCCCTGCACATGGAAACCCTTTACGCTGCATCCTAATTGGACCATTTGTGCATGAATCTGTTCCCTTTCATCTGCGCCCTTTAATGCGTCTGCAGCTCTCGGACCTGAACAATACAAATTGTTACAAGTCTCGGGTTAGCGTTAAATGACGGGAGCGCTAATGCAACCCAGATCCAGTTTATAGTCACATAAACGTGTGTGTGTGTGTGTGTGTGTGTGTGTGTGTGTGTGTGTGTGTGTGTGTGTGTGTGTGTGTGTGTGTGTGTGTGTGTGTGTGTGTGTGTGTGTGTGTGTGTGTGTGTGTGTGTGTGTGTGTGTGTGTGTGTGTGTGTGTGTGTGTGTGTGTGTGTGTGTGTCAATCGGTTATTGAAGGCAGCAGTGCGGCGCGGCACCTGTAATAGTGCTAACTTTGAACCATGTGTTCTTCTAACTGTACTTATTTAAACATCATGATATGTTTCTGCATACGTTCGGTTTAACATGACCTCCGTGTGTGTGTGTGTGTGTGTGTGTGTGTGTGTGTGTGTGTGTGTGTGTGTGTGTGTGTGTCAGCTTTACCTAAGTCACAGAATACACAAACTAACTAACAAATTGCATCAAAGTTAAACAAACAACTCCCAGATTCTGCAAAGTAAGAAAAGTGTTTTTGTCAATGGAGTGTGTTGGTTTGACAGAGTATGGACCTTCAGTTCACTTCAGACAGTCTTTTCTTGCAGCAGAAATATTCAAAACACATCAAATATGCACGAGTACTTCATACAACACTCCACTTGAACACATCTGTACTAACCCTTTGACCCCTCTGTCACATATAAACCAATATATGGTTATATAATATATCAATATATACATGAGAAACAAACATGTAACATCACAGCAGGATCAGTGAGAGCCGCTCAAAGAGCCTTCAGCGTGATCTGATCTGTTGCTCTGTGTTCACTGAGAGGACAGACTGGAGCACAGAGGATGCTTCATTCTGACGTTATATATATTATTATATCCTCTCTGCACGTGTGTCTCAACTCCAGAGCTACGCAGCGGCAGAAATTAGCCTCGCTCTCTCTTCCTGCTGCGAGTAAATATTGAGACTCGGAGGAAGTAGTGGAGTATTTACACAACGACTCAGATCAGAGTGAGCGTGATACGGGGTCTCCTCTTATATGTTCTTGACAGACGATGGGTGTCATGTTGGTTTATCTTTCCCACTGCTTTTGGACGCTGGTTTTCCCCACACGCTGAGATACCCCTGAACTATCCGTCTCTCACGGAGACTTTAAGTTTCTGCTGAGATTTAAGAAGCAATACGTTTTCTATCTTTATGAAGTACATTTCATGTTCTGTTTTCATGAGTTAAGCTGGTTTTACGGAGAGGGAAGCTGACATGTTCCTAACTCTTTAACCAAGGAAATATCTCCTGACTCTTATCCAATTAACGTAGCTAGCATTAGCCGCAAAAGTCACTAGGTGTTGTGCCAAACGTAATGGGGGAAAAAGTGATAAATCAGGGCTGAAGACTTTTCTTTTTGCTGCTGCCTTTTATTAAATCAAATAACTATCTATATGTTATATGAACTGGCTATTCATTCTTGCATTTAATTACCTCTCATGTATTTTGTCTGGTTTTAATGGTGTTTTATTGATTTCCTAATGAAGGAGAGAGAGAGAGCTTCATGATTTGTCTCCATGTTCTTGTTGTTTAATCCCCGCTGTATTTGTGTTTTGCAGAAGTGGCACTGTGTGGAGGAGATCTCTGGGAAGTGGAGGATCCAGAAGTGTAAAGGAGGGTCTAAGGAGGGCTCCAGGAAGAGGGTCCGCAGCCTGAAGCCCTCCTTCAGGGAGCCTGCCTGCGACTGTGGAGACGCTCTGATCAAATCCTCCAGACCTGAGCGCCGTGCACACCGTCAGCTGAGCGGACAGCGTGAGCACACACACACACACGCACACGCACACGCACACACACACACACACACACACACACACACACACACACACACACACACACACACACACACACACACACACACACAGAGTTGAACTCTAGTATTTTTTGCAGACGTTACTGCTTTGGTTTTATGAAGTGATGATGGTTTTGTAGGAATAGATTTGCAGAAGATCAAACCCTGACTTCCTGTGTCTGATTATTTAAGCTCCAAAGAGAGACACACATCCTGAAAATGCAAACATCCGGCTACAAGTCTGGCAATTTGTCCTTGTGGAGGCACATTTGTGGCGCAGTGGATAGAGCGTTGGTGTTGGGATCAGGGGGTCCCAGGTTCAAACCCCACTGCAGTCAGCATGTCGTTGTGTCCCTGAGACACTTCACCCCAAAGTGCTCCTGTGGGGATTGTCCACAGTATTGAGTATGTAAGTCGCTTTGGATAAAAGCGTCTAACAAGTAACATGTAATGTAAAAAATGTAATGTCCTGTGGATGTTCCTGTGAGTGCTGCTGGGAAAGTGGGATCAAAAGATCTGGCGCCCTCTAGTGTTGCTTAGAAATAATGCAGCTGAAATATGGAAATTGATGAAAATGCACGGCGTAAAATGTGGGCATAATAAGATAAGATAGGACTTTATTTATCCCGAAGGAAATTGTTGTGCTAGTCACAAAAATACAATAAACACAACAGCACAATAATAATAAAACTGTACACTAACAATAACTAATTAAATAACTACAGGAAACGTAGACGGTCACATCATTCATGTAAAAAACTGTACAGTGACGAGCAGTGCAACAAAAACATAGTGTCAGATCCGTAATTGCACGTTATTATAGAAATGTATTTATAATATTGCACATGTTATATCGCAGAGTGTGTTTCGTAATCATGGTCCTGGTATTTATATTGCACGTAGATAATACATATAATATAAATAATATATAAGTATAATAATATACTCATAAATCATGTCTTGACTGAATTTCCCTCCAGGTTTCCGGCCTCGTTTCGTTCACACGCGTCAGACTCGCTCTCTGTCGGTGGAGTTTGAAGGTCAAATCTATGACATTGACCTTCAGGCGGACGATCAGACAGCCGTGAGACGACGATCCATCTCCAAACGTCACTATGACAACGACCCCAATGACCCCGACGACCCCCACAACCTTGAAATGCTCCCAGGGTCAGACGGATCAGAGGAGATGCTCTCAGACGACACCAACGCTGTGGGGTACATGACCTCTGTGAAGGTCACACACAAGTGAGTAAAGTGTGTGTGTGTGTGTGTGTGTGTGTGTGTGTGTGTGTGTGTGTGTGTGTGTGTGTGTCACAAGGGCAGTGTGTGTGTGTGTCACGATGGGCAGTGTGTGTGTCAGGAGGACAGTGTGTAACAGGTGTGTGTGTCAGGAGGGACAGTGTGTAACAGGTGTGTGTGTGTCAGGAGGACAGTGTGTAACAGGTGTGTGTGTGTCAGGAGGACAGTGTGTAACAGGTGTGTGTGTGTCAGGAGGACAGTGTGTAACAGGTGTGTGTGTGTCAGGAGGACAGTGTGTAACAGGTGTGTGTGTGTTCCAGGTGTTACATGCTGATGAACGACAGTGTTCACTGTGAGAGAGAAATCTACCAATCCCCCCGAGCCTGGAAGGACCACAAGAGCTACGTGGACCAGGAGGTGAGACACACACACACACACACACACACACACACACACACACACACACACACACACACACACACACCTTCTCCAGGTTTCTCATTCAATCAGTATTTAGATCAAATATAATTTAAGGCGTAAAAAACACTTTTTTGTTTTACAAAATTGAAATTGAATTATATTTTTCAGACTAAAACATCACCTATTTCCACCTAGTTGGAATTTGTATTAATTTTGCATGTGAAATATATATATTTAATATATGGGAAATCATGTATATGATATTGTTCTGTCCACTATGTATAGTTTAATGATTTGTTATACTCTCATAAAGACTTGTTATCTTGCCTGATGTGTGTGTGACACACTGTGAGCTCATCATTAATTGAGAGTATTTCTCCATATTTAATTCCAGATTGAAGCCCTTCAAGACAAAATCAAAAACCTCCGCGAGGTGAGAGGACACCTGAAGAGGATCCGACCTGAAGACTGTGACTGTGGGAAGAAGAGGTCAGTGTTTCACCTCAAACTTACTTCCTGCACACACAGAAACGTGACATATATGTTGTTTTGGAGCTGATACAAAGCCCTGTAGAAGTCCACACCTTCAACCTGCCTGCTCCTTAGTCTGTGTCTCTGTGTGTGAAAGCAGCTATGTTAGCAAAGGAGACAGAAACAAGGCTCAGAGAGTGAAGAGCAGGAAAGATCAACTCCATCCCTTTAAGTGAGTTCCCCTTTAACCCTCGCTCTGTAGCCGTTACATCATCATCATCTTCCTCTCTGCATGCCCACTGAAACATCACCTTCATCACATGTGTGTGTGTGGCTGCAGCATGTGTGTGTTCTGTGTGTGTGTAGCTGCAGCATGTGTGTGTGTGTGTGTGTGTGTGTGTGTGTGTGTGCGTGTGCGTGTGTGTGTAGCTGCAGCATGTGTGTGTGTGTGTGTGTGTGTGTGTGTGTGTGTGTGTGTGGCTGTAGCATGTGTGTGTAGCTGCAGCATGTGTGTGTGTGTTCTGTGTGTGTGTGTGTAGCTGCAGCTGAGACGACAGATGCATGGCTGGAAATGATGCATGGAAACACAGAGATGTATTTATTTATATAACGTACACATTAATATATATTTCTATAAGTAGCTGGAGGTAAGTCACTCTAAAAACACATTTCATTTAAAATAACAAGTCAATCAAATCAGTGCAAACATGCTATAAAAACAATCAAATCGAACACACTGTAGTTTGTCATATCGTCAAATATCCATTGTTGTACGTTTTTTAGCGTTTCATGTTCTTTTGTATATTTAAATGTGGTTTAAATACATGTCTGTAGTCTTTTTTTAACCCTAAATAGTATATTTTAGACCTACTTTCACAACGTATTGTCTTACGTTGTTTAAGTTTGCCTCTCCAGAAACTAAAGCTCATGTCCTTGTTAGTGTAAACCTGGCAATGAACTCCATTGTGATGAAACACACAGAGAGTACACACAGGAGGCAGCAAACAGAGCTCCACAGAAACCGGGGCTGATGGGTAATCTAGTCCCGTTGTTTCTGCAGGGAAGCGGCGCAAGACAACGACGGGAATTCTCAGCTTTACAACGAGATCCGGCGGAAGAAGAAGGAAAGGAAAGTGAAGAAGAGAGCGAAGAAAGGAGACGACTGCAGCCTCCCAGGACTCACCTGCTTCACTCACAACAACGACCACTGGGCCACCGCCCCCCTGTGGACATGTGAGTGGACTGACTACCCACCATGCAATCTGCTTTTTGGGTTCATGCATAATGGCGTAAATACGTTTGTTAGTAGTTGAACCTCTCAGCTCCTATAAGAATATGTTTTAAAAGGTGTGTGTGTGACGAAAGCTGACAAAGAACATAGCATTAAAGTCCATTTAAACCACATGTTCACTTCCTGTTAGAGTTTGAAATTGGGTTTTGTGACGGTTACAATTCAGGAAATTACTATTAGGTCGTCGGCTGAAGTTGGTTAAAGGACTAAACTTAATGAAAGTGAAAAAATAGTTAATATATGATGTTGATACAGCCATGTGTGTCTTCTTTAACCTGGTTTAATCAAATAAAAATGACTATAAACACCATTTTATTAAAGAAAAAGGTGGATTTGAGTCGAAACCATTACCGTCTCCTCTGAAGCTAAGAGAGGGGACATGCTACATACAGCGTTATTAATGTGTGTGTGTGTGTGTGTGTGTGTGTGTGTGTGTGTGTGTGTGTGTGTGTGTGTGTGTGTGTGTGTGTGTGTGTGTGTGTGTGTGTGTGTGTGTGTGTGTGTGTGTGTGTGTGTGTGTGTGTGTGTGTGTGTGTGTGTGTGTGTGTGTGTGTGTGTGTGTGTGTGTGTGTGTGTGTGTGTGTGTGTGTGTGTGTGTGTGTGTGCACGCACAGTGGGGGGCTTCTGCGCCTGCACCAGCTCCAACAACAACACCTACTGGTGTCTGAGGACCATCAACGAGACGCACAACACGCTCTTCTGCGAGTTCTCCACCGGATTCCTGGAGTACTTTGACCTCAACAACGACCCCTACCAGGTCAGGGTCAAACTCTCTCACTCTGATCTTCATCCCTCTCTCTATCGAGGAGCTCTCTTTGGTCATTTTGAAGGTTTTAGTGGAAATAGCATCATGTATTTCCTCCTGCTCTTTCTAGAGACTGATGAACTCACAGCTACAACGTGATGACATTAAAACTGACTTGTATGTAAATAAAACACAAATATTTGCACAAAAATCTTTAAAAAGTCAGTAAGATTGTGCGATAAAAATATCAAATTAAATAAAAAATATTTATATAAATGTTACATTAAGTTGAGTTACATTTAAATGTAATAAATATACAAATAAATTGAATATAAACATGTATACTGTATAACATAAGAAGGTATGGAGTAAATACAAAATGTATAAATAAAATAGTGGATTTTTCTTTGTAAAAATATGCAATAAAAATGTAATTAACTCATTTGTATAAAAAGACAAAACTGCAATACAAATGTTTTAATAATATACAAATATGTATAAAAACACAAGAAGTTAAAATAGAATTTGTATAAAAGAAAGATAATACAAATAAAAAAATATTTACAAAACCAAAATGCGTTAAACTAAAAATGTGCACATTGAACAGTACCAACAAAATATATATAGAAATGTGTGTATTAAGAAGATCGATGTGTGTGTGTGTTGCAGCTGACCAACACGGTGTACACGGTGGATCGGGACGTCCTGAACTCTCTTCACGCCCACCTGATGGAGATGAGGAGCTGTCAGGGACACAAGCAGTGCAACCCCCGCCCAAAAGGACCCGACGCAGGTAAACACTCACCTGCAGGAACTCTGCTACACACACCTGTCCGATATATAAAGTGTTACTCTGGGTTTAGAGGGAGGTGTTACTCTGGGTTTAGAGGGAGGTGTTACTCTGGGTTTAGAGGGAGGTGTCACTCTGGGTTTAGAGGGAGGTGTTACTCTGGGTTTAGAGGGAGGTGTCACTCTGGGTTTAGAGGGAGGTGTCACTCTGGGTTTAGAGGGAGGTGTCACTCTGGGTTTAGAGGGAGGTGTCGCTCTGGGTTTAGAGGGAGGTGTCACTCTGGGTTTAGAGGGAGGTGTTACTCTGGGTTTAGAGGGAGGTGTCGCTCTGGGTTTAGAGGGAGGTGTCGCTCTGGGTTTAGAGGGAGGTGTCGCTCTGGGTTTAGAGGGAGGTGTCGCTCTGGGTTTAGAGGGAGGTGTCGCTCTGGGTTTAGAGGGAGGTGTCGCTCTGGGTTTAGAGGGAGGTGGCCGTACAGACTGAAACAGACTCACACACTCAGAGTGGGACGAGAGGACGGAGATGCATGCTGATATAGATTATACATGTCTCAGTGTCGTCTCCTGCTGTGTGTGCAGTCTGTTTCAGTCTCAGTGGTGTGTGTGTGTGTGTGTGTTAGTGTGTGTGTGTTAGTGTGTGTGTGTGTTTGCACATTATCTGCATGCTGCATGCCTCAGTGACGAATGCTGAATTTTTCAGGTGGAGGTCAAGGAGTCAAAATCCAGTCTTTTCTCTTGATGTTTGTTCAATGTTTACTTCAGGATCTCTCTCACACACACACACACACACACACACACACACACACACACACACACACACACACACACACACACACACAATTTCTACACTGTGGTATTACTCTACTTCTAGTACATTTGATCACATGTGACCCCTGCACTCTTTAAGGGAAACCCTGTTTATCTCCTCCTCTCCACCCTGCACAATGACTCTCTTCCTCCTCCAGATCTCTTCCTCTTCCTCTTCCTCTCCTCCTCCAATGATTGCCTTTCTCCGTAGGCAGTAGCAGTTGCATGCAGACTCTTCAGTGTGAATGACCTATAGTACCTCCCAATCAGACATTAACAATCGATTGCTTTTATTTCCCCGATCAGGAGGTAAAGATGGAGGCAGCTATGAGCCACACAGGTATCCACCCATTTTTGTTTCTCTTCAGTGGCTTTTTTCCCCCTTTAACACCTGCATGGGCTCAATCGCCTCATTCCCACTAATCCATCTGCCCCGTGGAGCTGCTGATGCATGCTGGGAAACGCTAACAGTAACATAATGGTTTTGTCTCATTGAAGCAGCTTCATGTTGTCTCGCTGTGTGGCGTCACTCTGCTTCAGAGCGCATTCACACAAGTCACTCATCAGAATCCATCTTGTTTTCTCACATGGCTAATAAAGTCATTATAGAGAGTTTACCTCCACCTGAGCATTAAGTGCACGTGAACACATGCATGAAACTGTATCATCCCACCATCATGCATCACATCTCACAGGGACTCGAACAGGAGACGTTTGGGGAATGATTTGAAGCAACAGCTAGTTTGCTAAATAAACGTTACTTACAGTTAACGGACAAGAAGGTTATTAACGGCGTCTTTTTAGGGCCATTGTAGGTAAAACATAATAACAATAACGATGCCCAAGTTAGGGGAAGAAAATAACTATCTGAATTTAGGACATTAAAAAAGTACATTTATGAGAAAAACTTGTGATAGTCTTTGATTATTAAAACATAATTATGCGTGAGAGATATAAGTAAAAAACGATCGGAAATGTAAGGTTTGTTTTTTTCCTCCGCCGGCTCTGCATTTGAATTGATATAATTAAAGCAGTCATCTTAAGAGGTACAAATTGAATAATCTCTGAAAGTAAAAAGTCATAAATATACAAGAAAAAATAACAAAATAACAAGCAAAAAACTGTAGATTTACTTCTTTCATCTCATGAGTGTTTTCTTTTCTAAAGATGTCTTTTGATAGTCAGGCTAGCTGTTTCCCTTTGCTTCCAGTCACTATGCTAAGCTAAGCTAACTGTCTGTTGACTGTAGCTTCATACTTACAGTTAAGGGCCATTAAAAGAAATAGACAAATACATAAATGAAAGCGGTACATTTATGAAAAGAAAAAGAACACCTTAATGAACAAAAACCTGTAAATTGAAAACGGTGAATTAACCAATTAAATCTGAGTTTCATTTTAGCATAATAGCCGCCTCTCTCTGGCTCTGTGTCTACACTTGAATCTCAAACACGTCATACCTCACTCTGAGTCATCCCTTTTAATATCACCTTCATCCACACATACACCACCTTGACCTCTGACCTCTGTTTCCGACACCTGCTTACCAGGCAGCAGCATGGGAGGTCAAAGAGGAGACCGAGCCTCTCCTTCCTGTGAGTCCGTCACACACACACACACACACACACACACACACACACACACACACACACACACACACACACACACACACACACACACACACACACACACACACACACACAGTAGCTGCAGCACGCTCACAAGCAAAGCCTAAAAGACGCTTATTTTCCCCCAAAATCTGCTGAAATTATTCTTTTAATTTGCATATTTCTTCCTGAAATCCTGCTCTTATTTCCCTGGGATAAACCAGCAGATCCTCTTATGTTTTTTTTTATTCCAGGTTGCCTGATTTATGCCGCTCACACCTTTTTTTTATTTATGTGCAGCTCAGCTCAGAACATCAGCATGTGTTTGCACTATGGCTTGAGGTGTGTGTGTGTGTGTGTGTGTGTGTGTGTGTGTGTGTGTGTGTGTGTGTGTGTGTGTGTGTGTGTGTGTGTGTGTGTGTGTGTGTGTGTGTGTGTGTGTGTGTGTGTGTGTGTGTGTGTGTGTGTGTGTGTGTGTGTGTGTGTGTGTGTGTGTGTGTGCGTGCTTCGCTGCATGACTTTTTGCAAATTGAACAATTGTACATATACTTCAAATAAAGTGCTTAATTGTGCAACTAATTGCAAATTTTAATTTACTTAAAATCAATAATTAAAATACTATCTAATACAAACTTGTGCAAAGTGCAATTCATCATTAACTACAGAACAAACAATGTCAATGAGTGAGAGCTCTTATTATTAAAATATTTGACACATTTAGGGAAAGTAATCTAAGTAACCTAAGATTTGAAAGGTCTCCTATCGTGCAAAATGCACTTTGTGATGTCTTTCATATATCAACATGTGACCCCAGAAAATAAAACCCTCTCTCTTTTCCTCCGTGCGCAAATCTCTGAAAACGGGGCTACACCGATGTGCCATCCGATATGACGTTATTTACGTCATATCGGATGGCACCCACGTGGTGGTATCAGAAACGTTGCCCGACGTAATATGGTCGGTGTTTACATTAGCATGGCTAACACTCAGAGCTAACCTGTACTGGAGAGCATGTGTGTGAAGAAGCAGGAAATAAAAAGGAACTCACCTTGTGGTGTAACCGGCAAGAGAGAAAGCCTTTGAGCTCCATACTGTTTCAGAGAGAATCCTTGATAATCCATGATATGGCGTTTCATCACGGCAGCATTTAGTTTAGACAGTAGCTGCTGGGTGGTCTGTTTGGTATTTTGAGCAAAACACTTCATAGACATGTTTTTTATATATTTTTATATATCTGAGACCTATGCTATTGCCTAAAAATAGCATGATAGGTGACCTTTAAGATTTATTTCGACCATTTGTAAGTATAAAATACTCGTTAAATAAATATTTAAATGACGCTCCTTTCATAATCAAATTAAATAACAGAACTTCAATTTGTAAAAATGTCACGTTTTTAAGAAGAGTCGTCCTCGAAGTTTAGGACATTAAAGCAGTGCATTTATGAGAAAAAAAATAACACATTAATGAACAAAAAACTGTAAATTGAAAACTGTTAATTAAGCAATTAAATCAGAGTTGTTTTTTTTACCATGCTAGCATTCCCTCGGCTTCCAGTCACTATGCTAAGCTAAGCTAACTGTCTGTTGGCTCCAGATCGCTTTTGCCTCTTTTTTCTGTTCTTTCTGCTTAAATAAATTGCCATGTTTGCAGTTTAGGAGCTGCCGCTTTGCTGCAAGACTCAGATTCTCTGTCTTTTCCTCACTCTGGTCTCTCTCTCTCTGCAGCTCTTCAGTTTGGGACGGACACCCGGGTTAAGTTGCCCAACCTGACGGAGGCGGGGGTTTGTTGGCAGGGTTTGGAGGATCTTTATCGCCTCAACGAGAGTCTTTTCGAGCGCCGGCCAAACTTCAGCCCCGGCCCCGACGACTGGCTCAACTTCCAGACGGACGTAGACAATATGTTTGCACTGCCACGCGTTTTTAAGAAACTCAAACTGGACGACTCCCCGAATCCAGAGCTAGGATCCGGATTCGGGGAGGGGGAGGGCAGCGGAAACGAGTTGGATTTGGACGTCACCCCCTCCCAAATCAGCACTCTCGCTGTTAACGATCTTCCCGAGAAAATGGCTAACAAATCGGGCCCAAAAAGAGACGTTCTTCCTCTGAGGACAAAGCAAATGGAGGAGATGGAGGGCGAGACGTTCAGTGGCAACGGGATGACGGAAATGGAAACGCATCACGACTCCCTGCTGCGTTTCCAGGAGGAAAGGGAGGAGGAAGACGAGGAGGAGGAAGACATTTTCCACGCCCAAAACCTCCTCCCTTTCTCCCCAAAAAGCGAGTATGAGGGCAGCGGCTCTCCGGCGTCCAATCAGAGTTAACGAGACATTCATAGAGACATGATTGATTGACAGACGCCACCTCAGTGTCAGAGTTGTATAATGAGTATTGCAATTTATTTTTCTACAGGTGCCTATTAGGAAAAACAGTGTTATTCTTTTTTTTTTCAAATATATATTTAGGAAAGAAAAAGCCTTAATGCAGCCGAGTGTTAAGAAGTGATTTGTTCCGTATGGATAACACCGCTTTAATATATGTTTTGATAAAAAACAACGAGTTTGAGTGGTCAAACCATCTCAGCTTTTTAAAAGGAAAGTTAGCAGCAGCTTCAGGTCATAAGTCCTCACACCCCTGCAGAGAGAAATAATCAATCTGACCCCATTTGCACTTTTTTAAAACTCTAATAAGACAATAGAATAATTCCCATCTATTTTATTCGTCATTTAAGGATTTTTTCATGCCGAAATGCTGCTTTAAATCGTCTTAAAGTGAATATTTTTATCAATATCCTCTGACATTTTACAGACCCAATCCTAAATACATTAATCATTTAATCAAGATATTTTTAAGATGAATTGATAATAAAAATGAGAGATGCAGCTCCTATTTGTATAGATTATTTCTATAGGGTTAGGGTTAGATACAACTAGATTAAAACATGTGGGGAAAGTCATATCTCTGTTTCACAAATAATTATAGACATGTATTTAAAATGTGCTTTTGTTTCAGTAACTGTGGACATTCACAGGACAGGTAATACATGATTTGAACGCTGGGATTTGCACGTAAAGTAAAATAATCCTCACCGGGTGTTAATGTTCATTCTGTCACTTTCTGTTGTAAATGTCACATTTTCCTCACGTGGTGTTTTCTGTAAAAACGAAAAGATTGTACCTACAGTCCTTAAAGTGAAATGTGGTTAAAGACGACGGCTTTATTCACTTCCTGTCTGTCCTTCATCTCGACCGTTAGAAATGTGTAAAAAGCTGCTGCTGTGCTTCTCTGTAACTTTCAGGACAGAAGCTGTTCAGAAATAAACGTTTCAACCTCCTCCGCCCCGTGTCCACGTGAGGTAGAAGTAGTAGAAGTAATAATAAGTGTAAGAATTGAGTCAGACGAGTCGTTTTCTTTCCGTTTTTTAATGACAAATATCAAGTTTCAAGGCTTTTGTAAACCAAGTGTTCACAAACATGAATCAGAGCTCCTCTTTCAGAGCACGAGGAAAAGCTCCTTAAAGCAAAATCCAGTCGTCTGAATGAACAGAAAGCAGCTGCAGGATCCTCCTCCCTCCCTCCCTTTATATATATATATATATATATATATATATAACGGTTTTAGCATCACTTAATGCAAGCTTACCAACGTTCAGTAAATACAAATGGATTTGCAAAGACCTGAGAGGCAAGTGTGGAACAAACGGATTTAATTTGTGATTTACGAACAGGTGAATTAAACGGTTTGCCAAGATATGTTATTTTTGTGAACCCTGTGTTCTGAATTTGACTTAAAAGCTGCTTTTATAGCCATAAGAAAGACAAGTTACATAAGTTTGACACACAATAAATATACCTTGTGTTAGTAGAAATAAAAATGACTTAAAAAAAATATCCTGTCAAATCACCTGTTTTTAAATCTTCACGTCTCACTTGCCTCTCAGGGCTTTTTATCTAAAATCCATTTTTACTCCAACTTGTTTATTTGGTATTTTATCAGAACAGAAGTCAATTAGCAGCTGTAATGAGTTAATAGAATAAATATAGGTTATTGTTCAAATAATCCTGCACCGGAGGAAGGGTGGAGAATCACTACAGAGGGAGAGAAGGGCATTCTGGGTAATATAACTTCATTTAAATGAGTAATCCCCCCCCCCCAAAAAAATACTGTTCAGACCCCGAAAGACAGATCATTTGTTGACATCTTTTTGAATTACAATGTAATGTTAGTTCATAAATATGCTTCTAACTAACTTGATAATACGCGCCATTAGCTCTGTAGATATTTACATGTCGATGATCCCTTATTATGAATATTTAATTTGAGGTACTAAGTCACGATAATACTAAACCAGTCAGAAAACCACATCTTGACTGCAGCAGACTCTGCGGTTCTTCCACTCAGGTTGAACTACTCAGGATATAAAACACAATAACTTGTTCCAGACTTTTCCTAATTCCCCTTTTAGGTAAAAGCACGTACTTGTACTCCAACAAAGTGTATTTTTTGCTAACATGAAAAAGGCTTTTCTCACTTTTCACAGGGAGGTTAATTTAAGACATTCAAGAAAATATAGTCAAAGAAAATTATACGATTCTAATAAAACTACATTTTTCAGACCTTTAATTTAATTCATTCAGCAGAAAGTAAATCTTTGGGAAACTGGATTATTAATGGACATTTTAACCAAGATTTAAGTCGGTCTGACACAACATTCACTGGCCTTCACACAATCATCTGCAGCCACCAGGGGGCGCCAGAGAGTTAATCAGACTCCTGCTGAAAGAAGCTTTAAATGCTCGCTGCACTACTTTCTTAAAAAGCCTACACTAGGAGAATAATACTATTTACATCTGGTGACCTTCAGTATGGAGAAGCCAAAGTGATGCATCCTTCTGTCGTACATTATAGACACCAATCGTTGTTTAAAAGTCGATTTTTAGAAACCTTTTCCACATCTTTTTGACTTACAGTAACTTCAGCACATGGTCAGAGAGGAGAGACCTGTCTTTACTTCACTCTGTAACAAAGTAGTGTGTAATGAAATCTAGATTGAATAGAAGTCGCTAAAGGCTAAGTGTCGGCTTTAAGCTACATGGTGACGTCACCAAGGCAGAGCAGACTGGCTTTCTTCAGCTAGCATTAGCATCGAGCTAGCTGTGTGTACACTGGCCGAAAAGCCTGAGAGGCACTGTTACAGAAAAGAGTAGATTTAAAACACTTTAGTCAGTTCTTAAGACCCAAAAAACAGCTGAGACGATCAGAGGAAGCTGATGTGTTCAAAGCGGGAGGAGAAGAAGGTAATACATACTTTTTAGAGCGCTTTTTCCTGGTGCTCAAAGACGCTTTACAGTATATGAAATCAGAAACAAAAAGAAAAGATGGAGAAGGAGGGTCTGTACGGGGGTCTTGCATAGTACAGTGAGAGAGTTGTGCTTTAGAGGCCGTTGTGATGGCGGCTCTTCGTCTGAAACAGGTTTTTAATGCCTTTAATAATGCCTCTTCCAGTAGCACCATGTGATGTCTTTGCATCAGCCCTTTGAAAGTGTGGCTGTGGAGCAGAAACACAAACAGGAAGAAGAAGGCACGTGTCACGAGGAATAAGGCGTGGCTTCAGATGTGGGTTGTGTGTATATATATATATCCTTAATTTAACCAGGTAAAAGTGTCATTGAGATCAAAATCTATTTTTCAAGAGCGACCTGGCCAGCATGAACAAAGCTGCAATAATAAGACGAGTAAGAGACTAGTAAAACACAACTGAAATGGCACAGTCAATATGCAACATAAAAGAAAACGTAAAAAAACTGCCACCATTTTTAAATGTCTTCAATTATGGGATATAAGAGCAATTACATCGACCAATGGATTCTTGTTCTCTGTCCTTTAAGATGGACTTGAATTCCTCCGAAGTGATCAAATCTGAGAGTTTCAGCTCCGACTGTATTCCAAGCATAAGGGGGCAGCATATTGAAAAGCTTTTTGTACCTAGTTCTGTTCTCAAATCGTACTACAGGACGTCTCAATGCACATAAACTCAACGCCAGGCACCAGAGAAGTCTTCCCCAAACACTGATTTACTTTAGCTAGCTTTGTACCTCACGTTATGGCTTTGAGGGCGTTTCCTGGGCAGCTCAGAGTGCTGTGTCCGCGGTGAAGAATCGGAGCGACGGCGGGAATAAAAATCGGACACGAACGCGTACGAGCGTGACTTTTTTGACCCCCAACGTGACAAATTAACTCGCTGACGGTGCCCAGAGGAGGCAGGCGCTCCGCTTGGCGATCCTCCTTGTGCTTGAGGGAGTACCAGGTGAGGAAGATGAAGATGAAACCGACGAATTTGAGGCTGGCGGCGAGGCCGAAGTAGACGAAACGAAAGGAGGTGACGTCGTATTCCCAGCAGGAGCCGTGCACGCCGCAGTCCTGCTGCCACAGCATGCACGTGGTGTCGATCACTGCGCCGAAGTAGATGGGGGTGGGGATGTAGGCTGAGAGAGAGAGAGGATTATTACATTTACTGAAAAAAACTCATAGTATAGTATGCTGAAATGTTGAGATTTATGAGGTATTATCCCCTTCCTCATCTTCAAAAAGGCATAGTATGTAGTTTGTCAGAAAGAATTCATAGTATAGCATGTTGAAAAAAGTAACATATGTAGTTCTTGTCCAAAAAGTCATAGTATAGTATAAGGTCGTTTTTTCAGAAAAAAGTCAGGCATCTCGAGAAAAATGCAAAACATAAATATGGTATGTTATGTCTAAATAAGGCACGTTACAGTGTGTAAGAACCAGGCGTAGAATAGTATGTCGTAGAAAAGTCTTATGGCATGTCGAACAAAATGCAAGGTGTACCCAATGCACAAACTGATATACATGATAACAAGTTGTTTTAGTTGCATATGTTAATCGCCTCAGTTTAATAAGTTAACCTGGTTTTCTGAACAATAAATCTAACTACCAAAGATGTCTCTCAGAAATGATTAGTTTCAAAGCTCTTAATGTAAATGAATTCTCTACAACGTCATGGTGTTAGCAGAAGAAGATAAGAAGCTATACATATAGCGTGTGGTTCTGGTGTCTATAATCATACTGAGGAACTTACCAAGAGTTCTGAGTAAGACAAACTGCATCCCGAGAGCAAAAGGCCTCTCCTGTTCCTCCACAGACCTGAGAAGGAGACAGAGATATCACAAATGCATCAGAATAAAAGCGTGTAAGGGGAACTGTTAGAAAAATACCACTCGTCACCGGCTTGAGCTTCAATTTCAGGATCCATGTAAGATGCAGGAATAACAGTTCTTCTAGGTAATCATACATCCTGTTATGTACAAAATACTGACGTTTTCTCAAAATCTAAAAAAATCAGACTTTTTCTCAAAATTCAGACTTTTTTCTCAAAATTCAGACTTTTTTCTCAAAATGTTGGCTTTCCAGAAAATCTCAACATTCTGACTGCTTCTCAAAATCTCACATTTCTGACGTTTCCTCAACATTTTGACTTTTTCTCAAATTCACCAAAATTCAGAATTTTTCTCAAAATCTCAAAAATTCTGGCTTTTTCTCAAATTCTCAAAATTCAGACATTTTCACAAAATTCAGACTTTTTCTCAAAATTCAGACTTTTTTCTCAAAATGTTGGCTTTTCAGAAAATCTCAACATTCTGACTGCTTCTCAAAATCTCACATTTCCGAGGTTTCCTCAAAATGTTGACTTTTTCTCAAATTCACCAAAATTCAGACATTTTCTAAAAATTCAGACATTTTCTCAAAATTCAGACTTTTTCACAAAATCTAAAAGATTCGGACTTTTCTCAAAATTCTGACTTTTTCTTAAAAAACGCAAAATTGTTAATAATCCCTGGTCACAGACTTGAGCTTCAATCTCAGGATCCATGTATTTGTGATCCTCTCCAGAATGGAAGTAGTCATCACATACAGAGCATCAACTAGTTCCTGAACAGTGTCCTTCACATGCTGATATCCAAGAGAGGGAGTTACACAGCTACAGTTGGGATACCTTTGTCATCATGTTACTCTCACGTTGGAACATTCAGGATTTTCCCAACAGGAACCTAGAGAGAGATTTACCTGAGAGTGACGATGATGGCGGAGGGCTGGGCGCAGGCGGTGATGAGGGTGACGATGAAGAGGAAGATGAGGAAGGGGATGAGGGTGTTGCAGGTTCTGTCACACTTCCCCGACAGAGCGTATCCGTTCTGGTTCAGGTACGTCTTCACGATGACGAGCTGCAGCTGGTTGACCTGCAAAGAACTCACATGAATACTTCTTAGATCTGAACATTTCAACATGCTATACCAGGGGTGTCCATTTTGAATCGGCCCTCAGCTAATTCTACAAGTAAAATGTTATACGGCCCACAAATGAAACTTGAGCTTGTCTTGTACTTCTTAAATACATCTGTAAACATATATTACTCAGATGTGTTAATAGTCAATTCAAGTTACAAATATGTTCTAACAAATCTAAGTTGATAAAACAATAACACATTCACATAACAACCTTGAAATAAACCCTTCATATTTCCTCTTATTATCAATCTGAAGCTTCTGTTTAAGGGATGAGCTGCTAACACAATAAAGGAAACCCTCTGGAGAGCTGGGAGCTGTTTATTTTTCTTAAAGCATCTGCAATTATCAAGAATAATTGACCTACGATTGATTGATTTTGCTGAGTTATAACTTCAATGATGAGGCAATAAACCTCACCTCTAGTGAGTGGCCCAGCCCTACGAATTCTTTCTGTATGTGACCCTCGGTGAATAAAGTTTGGATACCCCTGTACTATAATATGAGTTTTCTCAGCATGTACCTGTCCTCCGGAGGACGGAGTGATGACCTGTCGGCTCTGAACACAGCCGCAGTCTGAGTAGTTCCTCACCTGTGGACACAAAACACTCCAATTAATACCTCATGAATCTGGAAACAAATATAGTTCAACGTGATATACTATGACCCTTTTCTGAATAAAACGACATGCTATACCACGCCTGGTTTCTACACACTATACCGTTCCTTATTCCGACATAAAATACCATGTTTTATTTGCATTTTTCGACATACTGTACTATGGCTTTTTTTCTACATACTATGACGTTTTATCCACATGCTATATTTGACTTTTTGTCTGAAAAAAAATCAACATATTTTTTTAACATTCTGACATACTCCACTATGAAGTTTGTCCTGAATAGCGTGTGCTAATTGTGTGTGTGTGTGTGTGTGTGTGTGTTCTCACCCCGGTGCTGTCGTTGCCCACGCTGCTGCACCCGGCCAGACAGGGGTTGAAGTAGGTGATGCCGTCGGAGCCGCACACCGGAGCGTACTCATGGATCCTGCAGCCACAGTTCACGTTACAACTTCCTGTCAGGTTCCTGTGGGTCATCGTCAGGGTGGGGCTGCAGGGAGACAAGAACACTTAGTACAGGTCACCTATTATACTGTATTTCATCAATATATCACAGGTCTCAGATATATCCAGAGCCTGTCTCTGATTGGCTGAAACACCAAACAGATCATTGCAGCATTACCCATAATCCCTTCTGTTTCAGCCCTGTTTCCAAAGTGCTGATTCTCTGTCTGTTACTTCAGATGAAAACAAGGAGCCCCTCCCCACGTACTTTTTCTGCAAAGCGTATTTGACTAATTGTTTTTAGGAGGCTGAACATTCCCCACATGTCTGTCTGTTTAGAGAGGTAACATCCTCGATGTGTTGTTTGGAACGATGGTTCAATATGTGTGATGATAACAGGACTGCAGAGACAGTGTGGGAACCAACGCAGGACTTCTGTCTAAACACGGAGCAGTGAAGCGACGCAGAGTTTCTTTTGGGAAAGCTTCACTGTGGAAAAACCTAAGGCCCTAACGCACGCACGCACGCACACGCATGCGCACGCACGCACGCACGCACGCACACACACAATAGATCTCTCTCTCTCTTAAGGTTTGAATGTTGATGTTAAACAGAGACGCATTCATTATTTGACGCGAGAAGACCAGACAGTGATGTTCCTTTTTATATGTCTTGTTTCACAGGAAGCACATTTGGGCAAGTCCTGACATAACGTCACATTCCAGACTGTGTGTGTGTGTGTGTGTGTGTGTGTGTGTGTGTGTGTGTGTGTGTGTGTGTGTGTGTGTGTGTGTGTGTGTGTGTGTGTGTGTGTGTGTGTGTGTGTGTGTGTGTGTGTGTGTGTGTGTGTGTGTGTGTGTGTGTGTGTGTGTGTGTGTGTGTGTGTGTGTGTGTGTGTGTGTGTGTGTGTGTGTGTGAAAAAGACTGATTGCACACGTCCTTTCTTCCAGACTAAGCCATCTCCAAAAGGTACACGTTTTATTTAAAGATGCCTACACAGCATGCATGCCTCACTCATAATCACAACAACACAGGGCTGCACAATTATTCCAAATGTCAAAGTTGCAACGTGGACTAATGCAATGCTCAAATAGCAGGAAGCAGTATCTTTAAGGGTAAATATGTGTTCAAATACCATTTTGATGAGGTACGGTGCAGATGCAGAGATGGTGTTCCTCAGACTGAATACAACATTTTCTTTGACACAGATTTGAGGAAACCACGATGGACATTTTAATATATGTTGCGTATACTTTTCTCCGTGCAGACTGTGAGCGATGGGGTCAAACATTCCTCATGATGGTGCTGCTGCTGACCGGAGCATCTCACACAGCAGCTCAGTTATTAATGAGAGGCTTTAAAGGGCCACCGACTATTTGACAAAGAATCACCACGATTAACTTAGTGATGTGAAAAGTCAACTCCACAGATTCAGTGTGTTCAGAGTTCAGTGAACTCCAGGCAGGACGCAGTCCACTGAAATACTATTTATGACATACTTTAACATTTAACGTCTTAGTATTGTCAAAAGAAATGTTGAAAACTGAAGTATGCAAAGCAACAAGATAAGAGTTTTAATATGTGTGCTATTTATATTAAATATATATATATACTATTAGATCATTTCTACTGTTGATATGTATATATTTAATATTTGTGTTTATCTTATTCTATTAGTATTTTATTCTATATATTTATGGTTAACTTTCTGCTGCTGTCCCAATATGCAATAAATCAATGATATTTAGTCTAATCTTATCTAATAATAAACCATAATAAGATGTGGATAATGCCTTTAATTATCTAAAGCAGTCATTCAAATGCTACGTTTGCTTATATATATCTTTTTACCTTAAAACACGTGTTTATACTGTAGTGCTAGATTTCACACTAAAGCAATGGAAATAAGTATTTGATAAGAACTTAAAGGGTCTAATTACTTCATAACAACTCATTATTACAAGGTACTTTATTTAAAACAATTGCCATTTTATACTTCTGACTACATGCTTGCATAAGAAACTTTGAGTAAATAAAAATGTTAATTTCCGGTGCAAACATGACAGTAAATATCGTACAGTATAATGAGATGCATCCTCCAAGGTCACTGTGTGTGTGTGTGTGTGTGTGTGTGTGTGTGTGTGTGTGTGTGTGTGTGTGTGTGTGTGTGTGTGTGTGTGTGTGTGTGTGTGTGTGGCTTAGGTAGTTTGCCACAAGCTTGCACCTGCAGCCTGTGTATTTGACGCTACAAGACCAGACAGTGATGCTCTTTTTTATATGTGTTGTTTCACAGGAAGCACATTTGGGCAAGGCCTGACATAACAACGTCACATTCCAGACAGTGTGTGTGAGGGAAAGGGTGTGTGTGTGTGTGTGTGTGTGTGTGTGTGTGTGTGTGTGTGTGTGTGTGTGTGTGTGTGTGTGTGGAGCAGCAGCAGCTTCAGAAATAGAGGTGACAGTGATTCGAGAGCAGATGCCAGTGTTGCTAATTAATCACTCCAACACAATGCCACAACACATGAGGATGATGGGAGTGTGGACACACACACACACACACACACACACACACACACACACACACACACACACACACACACACACACACACACACACACACACACACACACACACACACACACACACACACACACACACACACACACACACACACACACACACACACCACACACACACACACACACACACACACACACACACACACACACACACACACACACACACACACACACACACACACACACACACACACACACACACACGGCACGCAGGCCTTTCAGTTAATGTGTAACATAATCTGACATTTGCATGTTTTCCCACTCGGTGTAGAGACTGCAGGATAACACTGAAGCACGTCTGGCCTCCGGCTCGTTCCACTAAAGGAAATGTTGGGAACAGGACGATGAGCTCTGAGCACTTTTACATTTAAATGCAAATGGTTACCATCATAGAGTCTTTGTTTACATTAGATATTGTTGTGGTTTTTTTAAACAACATATTATATTCTCAATGGGACCAATCTGGTTAAATAAAGGTTTGAAATGAAATGAAATATTATAAAACTTGTTCTTGACATACTTTTATATTTTTAAGATTTTCTTTTTACAACTTACTTTACCTTGACTTTTTATTGAATTTTCTAATGTTTTTTTTAAACATTATTGTATACTATTAAACTGTTATACTCGTATATATTATACTTTATAATATTACATTTTTATTATAAAAATACACGTGCTACACTGACCTTTCAGGACGTTTTTTACTATACTTTAGTATTTATAACATACTGTAATATGACTTGTTTTATGACTTTTTAATGTTTTTTTTAAGATGATATATATAATAATAATAATAATGATAATGCATTTTATTTATACTGCGCTTTTCTAGAAACTCAAAGACACAAGTAAATATATACTTTTTAACCTTTTTAACACTTACTAAACTTAAACTTTTGCATGATTTTTTGCGATACCATACTAGAACCTTTTTCATGATTTTGACAAACTATTATATTTTTAAGATTTTCTTTTAGAGATTTTCTTTTTAATCAAAAATGTTATGTTTCTTTTAAACAATATTATACTATTAAACTGTTATACAATTATACTATAAAAAATGTTTACTACTAGACTGACTTTTTAGGATATTGTTTTACCATACTATAGTATTTTTAAAATACTATATGACTTGTTTCATTACATTTCATTTAGCTGACGCTTTTATCCAAAGCGACTTACAGTGACCGATTACAGGGACATTCTCTCTGGAGTAACTAAGTGCCTTACTCAAGGGCGCACTAGTGGTGGTGTTCCTGGGGGGATTTGAACTCACAACCTTCCGATCTTCAGCCCACCTCACTATCCATTAGACCACCACTACCCTTCATCTATCCATGACCTTTTTATGTTTTTTAAAGACGCTATATTCTTATGCATGATTCTTTTGGCATCCCAAACTACAGTAGGACTTCATGATTCTGAATGGGTCTACAGTCAGGATAACTGATCAATACATTTCCTTAAACTCTTTCCACTAAAGGAAATGTTGGGAACACCGCGCAGGAACGATGAGCTCTGACCCCTTTGCATTACATTTAAATGCAAAAGGTTACCAGGGGATAAAAAAGTCGACATTAGATATTGTTATGGCTTTTTTTACGATGTATTATACTATACGTTTTTTTAATGTTTTTTTTGACATACTTTTACATTTTTAAGATTTTATTTTAGAGATTTACTTTTAAATGAATTTTTTAATGTTTTTTTAAACAATATATTATACTACCAAAACTGTCATACTATATATATATATATATATATTATACTTTACTATTTTTTTAATACTATAATATGCAGGGATGCAAACTCATCAGGTATGAAAAAGGTGACAAGGATCCGAGCCCCCCGACCCCACGGAATATCGGCTTTAAAATGAGGAACAACAGGATGGTAGCAGTCAGAACAACTAAAGCAGTTAATAATAACAGAAACACCAAAGAGTCACATCTAATAGAAATATATTTAAGCATTTATTTTAATTGTGTCGCAGTCAGTTTATAATTTTGGCAGCACTGTTGAGCATTTAGAAAATGTATTTTCATGCCTCTGTGCAAGGCTTAGTCTTTCTATCTGTATAGCCAGTGGTGTAAAGTAACTAAGTTCATAAACTCAAGTACTATACTTGGGTACAATTTTGAGATACTTGTACTTTATTTAAGTATTTCAATGTGTTGCTACTTTGTTCTTCTACTCCTCTACAGTTCAGAGGTACATGGTGTACTTCTACTCCACTACAGTTCAGAGGTACATGGTGTACTTCTACTCCACTACAGTTCAGAGGTACATGGTGTACTTGTACTCCACTCCATGTATTTAATCCCTTTAGTTACTTCACAGATGTGGATGAATGATGTGAAATCTAATCAAGTGTTAAATCAGACTTTAGTTCCACCTGGAGTAAATCCACAAGCTACCCTGCAGTATACAAAGTCATTCAAACTAGCTGCACCTTTACCAGCTTTGAGAACACTTTCATGATCAATCATTATAAAACATATCATATATATTATTCTGAAATGGACCAATCTGCACAATGACTACTTTTACTGTCGCTACTTTCACTATATTTTGATGAGAATACTTTTCTACTTTTACTTGAGGAACATTTTGAATGCAGGACTTTTACTGAAACAGAGTATTCCTACACTCTGGTACTTCTACTTTTACTGTCACTACTTTCACTATATTTTGATGAGAATACTTTTCTACTTTTACTTGAGGAACATTTTGAATGCAGGACTTTTACTGTAACAGAGTATTCCTACACTCTGGTACTTCTACTTTTACTCAAGTACAAGGTCTGAGTACTTCTACTTTTACTCTAGTACAAGATCTGAGTGCTTCTACTTTTACTCAAGTACAAGACCTGAGTACTTCAACTTTTACTCAAGTACAAGATCTGAGTACTTCAACTTTTACTCAAGTACAAGATCTGAGTACTTCTACTTTTACTCAAGTACAAGATCTGAGTACTTCTACTTTTACTCAAGTACAAGATCTATACTTATACCACCTCCGTTTATAGGCTATGAAAGAAACTATTTGAAAACGAAGGCTAAAGCTAACGTTAGCAGATAGTGACATTGTATGCTAGTTAGCTAGCTCAACGATTCATTAAATAATATTGCGACAGAAAAACCTTTCAGTGCACATCACGCTCTGCCGCTCCGACAGGGAGCTCTGCTCTGAACACCTGAACGGCCCGTTCTAACAGCTGTTCACCAGCGGTCCAGTCTGTGCCACAGTGACTCCGGACCACACAGTTAATATTAACGAACGCACCCGTAGGTAATGTAGCTGCTGAAGCTAGACCCTCATCCCGGAGCAGCAGAGCCTTATGATACATCCATGAGCAGAGCCGACAGGCAGGAAGACTCCAGCACACAGCTCGCGCTTCATTATAATATATAAAAAAAGAACACCATGCGTGTCATGATGGCACATAACAGCTCGCGGCCGCAGATTACTCCGGGTCCCAGACCCCCCCCATACCCCAAAAATATTTTTATTGCAGATCTACATGAATCACACAAACGACCTATTTTGGAATCAAAACGGCGAATTTCGCCGAAAGGTGACAAGTTTGCATCCCTGATATAACTTATTTTATGACCTTTTTATGTTTTTTTTAAGATGCTTTGGCATTACTTTTTATCCTTTTTAACACTTACTTAACTTGAACTTTTGTATGATTTGTTTGACATCCCAAACTACAGTAGGACTTCCTCCATGATAACACTGGTCTTTATTTCTTCCCACTAAAGGAAATGTTGGGAATAACGTGCAGGAACGAAGAGCTCTGACCACTTGCATTAGATTGGAGTAAGAATGAAACCCAGTCTCTTTTCATTGTGTGTATAATAATAATAACTCCTCCTCTCACCCGGTGGTGTAGGGGATGTTGATGCCTCCCAGGTTGATGCTCTCACAGCCCACGATGAACAGCGTGGAGAAGCAGAGCAACGACACGCCGCTGCAGATCATCGCCAGCTTGGCAGACTCTCGCGCTCCCAGCTTCAGCTTCTTTATGATGTATCCTCCCAAAACGATGCCTACACCTGCACTGGGAACGATGATCAAACCTGCAAGACAGAGAGAAGGGAAAACACCTCAGAGGCGTCGCAAAACAGCTCAGAAATACAGCTGTGAGAAAATGTTTAACACTGAATTTATTTCTGTAAAGCATCTGATCTGATGATTCTTAATAAAGCATGAATAACATATCACACTGGTAGCACTTCTAGGTCTATAAAAACATACTTTATTTCATTATTAATAGCTTTTTGCGCTGTATAATTAGAGTTTTTAATGACCTATAATGCCAAGTATCATTATTGGTGCTCACTCACTATCATTTAAGATTTTATGGTATTTCTCACCGACACATTTTAATGCATTAAGCTGCCATCGAGCTCTCTGCCCGGTAACGAGCAACGAGAGGTCAGCCAGTGGGGAAAGTGTGTGTGTGTGTGTGCGTGTGCGTGTGCGTGTGCGTGTGCGTGTGCGTGCGTGCGTGCGTGTGTGTGACTGGATCAGAGGTGGGAGACAGGGTGGAAGCTGCAGCAGAGTTAAGGTGTTATTTCTGAAGCGTCTAATGAGCATGTAGCAGCGGCGCCTCGTTAAACCGGAATAATACAGAATCATATCCATTTATCTTATTGTGACATGTTTGGTTTCTACATGGCTGTTTGCACTCCCTCCAGAGCATTCAGAGAGACAACGCTATCTGTCTGTTTCTTTATATACTGTAGTGCTAATTCTAGATACCTAATTATTCCTCTCTTTGTTTCTAGCGAAGCGTTGTTGGTGCTGCTGGAAACTTAAGATGCATTATGCTCGGGAAATACAGTTAAAAAACTTGAATAAATGAACTGAAACTATAACTTATCCAATGGCAATTCTTGCTCTGTTGGCTTGTTCATATGTGATGTTGGGACAACACACAGATTGATTGAGTCACTCGGGAACAGTGTTAACGAGCTGTAAACACAACGCTGATATAGCCAATTACCACCTTATGTCTCCATACCATCATATATTATAAGAAACATGCATTGCATTCGTCTGTAGTCGTGCTTTTGCTTACCTATTAATGCATGTCTCATCTTTCTTTTGTGCTTAATATACTTTGTTATTTCTCTCTGCCAATTACAAGTATCTTCAGCTGCTAAATGCTCCACTTTGTCCACCGGCTAGTTGCTATCTTTTGACTCTGGATCAGTGGAAACTAGGGCTGTGCAATTAATCGTATTTTAATCGCAATTACGATTTTGGCCTGCCACAATTACGAAAACAACATAATCGAAAAAAACAATTATTTTGCTTTGCTTGGTTGTGACCGTGCACTGCAAGATATTTGATCTAATTAATTTTGGTCTCATTTATTTGTATTTATCATATTTATATATGTTTAGTAGCTTGGGGAAGTGCGCTCCAAAATATTTGTTGATCTTGTTTATTGGTATTTATCATTTTGATATTATTTATTTAAATGTATAATTTATTTTATTTATTTGTGTATTGGTTTTTCAGTTGAATTATATATTATACGTTCAGGGTAATCAACAGTTAAAAAGATACTGTTCAAATTATTATTTGTATTTGTTTTAAAGTTCAATAAATGGATGTTTTCAAAGTCAATGAATAATCCTATTTAATAATCGTGATATCAATTATTGACCCAAATAATCGTGATTATGATTTTTGCCATAATCGCACAGCCCTACAAAGAACCATATCCGGCATCTTTGAAATGATGATCCACTTTGTCCACCAGCTAGTTGCTATCTTTTGATCAGTGGAAACAAGCTGTTTTTAAATCACTGATGCATCTGATTATCACCTATCATCACAGCAGCTCACAAGCAGAGTTAATAATAATAATAATACTTCTACATGTTATCTATTTAGCGCGTTCCTGGTGCTCAAAGCGCTTGATTAGAAGCTGTGTAGCAGCTACTCATGAAAGTATAATATTCAATTTCCACTCATGAAAGAACTTCAGAGGGAAGTATCCTTCACTTTTTTAGCAGCTAGTTGCTTTTATCCGTCTCAGAAACTCAGAATTTCCCACAGATTTAAGCCACAAATTCTTCTAAATAGGCTCAACTTATGAGAACGTTTATTTAAAAAAACTGATGCAAATGATAAAAAGTTATGCGCTAAAATCAAGAGTGTAGTTTTAAAATGTAATCAACTGCAGGGATAATCCACAGTGACCTGCATCAGTGAGAAGAAGTTGAGTTTAAAAACACACTTTTTAAAAGAACTTTGAGGTTTTTTTCCTGTGAATTTGGGAGTTTTTTGTTGTAAATTAACCATTTTAATTTCAGAGAACATCAGAGTTTATTCCTCGTAAGAATACCACGTTAATCTTGGAATATTTCCCCACTCCTTCACCTCATTTGTAATTAATTTGTTATCTAAAACATGGCACAAATCAAGAGGATGCAGGAGTGCCCTCGCTTGGCATCACTTTGGGAAACCATGGCAACACACCGCCCATTTATCCTCGTATCCTGGCAACAGGCAGATGAGATGAAGTAATGGTTTTGTCGTGTGTGTGTGACCGTATGTCAGCCATCAGAATACACACACACACACACACACACACACACACACACACACACACACACACACACACACACACACACACACACACACACACACACACACACACACACACACACACACACACACACACACACACACACACACACACACACACACACACACACACACACACACACACACACACACACACACACACACACACACACACACACACACACACACACACACACACACACACACACACACACACACACACACACATTTCTTTACGTGCACTTTTGCATATTTGAGATGTGTAATAATCCTGATATCTGATTTATTGTAATACCACGACTGAAGGTTTTATACATGCTACAGAGGGGTGTGTGTGTGTGTGTGTGTGTGTGTGTGTGTGTGTGTTTGTGTGTGTGTGTGTGTGTGTGTGGATGACTCATAGTGCAGACGGTGAATCATCAAGTTCACGTGGAGAGGTGAGAAACTCATGAGGCATGAACTGGTGCGAGTGACACGAACACAAAGAAAGCAAAAGGTGGAAAAAGAAGACCTAAAACTGTATTTATGATGTTTTTATGAACATATCATAAAAACAAGCAGGTTTCAATTGAAATCCTGATATTTAAAAAAGTGCTTCTTTTTAACCAGGTTTAGCTAAATCGCTGCAGACTAGTGTCATGCATGTTAATTTGTAGGGGAAGGTTTGGCCTCATTGATCTAATAGTGTGCAGTTTCATTAACATGCAAAATGACTGCATTAAAAGGAAAGGAAACTCCATTTATTCTCAGGATAAGATAAGATTTAATAGGACTTTGTTTATCCCGAAGGGAATTTTACAAAGATAAAATAAACACAGCAGCATAATAATAAAACTGTACACTAACAGGGCGGTAAAAAGAGCAATTAAATAACTACAAGAAACACAAGGCGCTTTCACACCGCAGTACTTTTCCCACTTTAGTTCCGATATAGTTTTGAAATGTCGCGTTTCACCCCCTTTTCAGTCCCTGCTAGAGAGCAGGGACTTTCGTGGGACAAAAAGGTTCCTATTTCTGATTGGCTGGGAGGATTGCAAACCACACCCCGTAAAACTCCAAAAAGGTTTTGTGAAGCCGCCATTGTATTTGCTGGCATTAGCATTATTAGCATTAGCATTCGCCCAGTGCAGAAACGCAGAGAGACTAACTTATGGCAACACAAAATAAAACATGGGAGCGGTGGAGATGAGGAGGTGTCGGTGTTCTGGAGATTTACTCTGAAGGCTTCAGTAGAAGCTGCTGGGAGTCCCAGCAGCTTCTACTGAAGCCTTCCCCAACTCCAGGGACTTCCGGCCGGGGACTCCGGGTGGCAGTATACACCGTGAAGTTGTTTGCGGCCTGCCAGTAAACCCAAAGCAGAAGAAGAAGAAGTGACGTCAGCGGCTTCATTTGCCTAATCCTCCCTCAGGGAACTTATTCCGGTGTGAACGCGATCTGTACTAAGTTCATGAGAACTAAAGAGTTCTCATGAACTAAGTTCTGATGAACCTTTGTGGGAAAAGTACTGCGGTGTGAAAGCGCCTATAGATGGTCACATAATTAATGTTAAATACTGTACAGTGACGAGCAGTATTGAATAGTGCAAAAAAACGTAGTGGCAGATACTTAATTGCATGTTATTATAGAACATTATTATTGTATAAATATATATATATTAGGATTGCTGACTTGTCTTCTCCGTCCATTCATCGATTATTGAGAGTTCTCCGAGTCATTTCCTCCCAGGGATCCTGTAAATGACTCTCACCACAAAGACTCACCGGTGTAGATGCTGGCTTTGGAGGCGGGGATCCCGAACTGCGACTCGATGAACTTTGGGATGAAGGTGATGAAGGCGGTGACGATGGCGCACTCTGCCGTGTAGGAGAGGCTGATGAAGAGGAAGGTGGTGTTGCTGAGGATCCTCAGGGCGGCTTTAGGGAGTTCTGCGGAGAAGACAGAGAACATTAAATCAGAAACAGATGCTGTCTCTCTGGGATCGATGCCCGTCTATCAGAGGCTCATATCTGTAACGGCTCCATTCCTGCACACGTGGTTTTTGTTTTAAATCCAGGAGCAATGCAGGCATTTGGGGAAACATGTTGCTATCCGAAGTTCCTCTGTTGTTAAAACACAAATGGTTACTGCTACTATGACTATGATGTGTTTCAGTTGAACGCCAGCAATACGTTTTGTTCTGAGAGGGTGTCAATTCTCCTGTTCTTTTTTAGGGCTTTTTATATAATTGTCATCAAATGTTGAGATACTGTCAATTGCTATTTCTGCAGCGATGTCTAATGAGCATGAAGCAGCGGCGCCTCGATAACCCGGAATAATACAGAATCAGAGAGGTAGTCATTTGTCAGATATCCATTTATGTTTGACCCTGGGTAGAGTAAAGTTAACACCATGTTTAAATGTCTCCAGGACCCAGACATGCATGTAAACCTGTCTGGTATCAATCACATTTTATTGACATTCCCCCAAGGCTTTATACACTTTGTCAGAAGGCGGAGTAACAGGGAGCATGGCGGAAAACTATTAACAAAATGTTGTGTGTGTGTGTGTGTGTGTGTGTGTGTGTGTGTGTGTGTGTGTGTGTGTGTGTGTGTGTGTGTGTGTGTGTGTGTGTGTGTGTGTGTGTGTGTGTGCATCATCACAAGGACGAACACTCCCACACCAGTGGTTTGACATGATGCAGAACGCCCTCTGTGGGTCATGTGATCGGGTCATGTGATCACACTGTAGGTACATTACTGTTGCCGGGCAGAAAGATGGAGTCTGATGTCACTTTCAGAGCAAATGCAGAATAATAATAAAAAACAGGATTATTGTTTCTTTAGTAACATCAAGGAGGCAGATGCATGCTTTCATGACACTTCATTATCCGTGACTATCTCCAAAATCATGCTGTCCACACCATAATCATACTTGCCAACCTTGAGACCTCAGAAATCGGGAGCATTTCCAAAACCACCGCGGGGGGGGGGTGCTAGTGGATCGCCGGAGCTGTATTAGATTAACATTAACATGCTTATTGTAGTTGTAAGTGCACTGCCTTGCGGCCTGTAGCACCATATGTGTGGGCTGGACCTGTATTTTACAGGAAAGGAGTGAGCAGAGGGTAGAATTGTCGATTCTTGTTCTGTTTGCTGTGACTATCTTCCTCACCCTCTCAGACTTTCAGTTGCGCGCGCTACGCTACCATGGAAACCAAACAATGGTGTAGCTGTATTAAAGTCCGAGTGGAAACAGTCCTGAGTAAATCTGATTTTGTCAGAAATCGGGAGAAATGCGGGAGAAATATGACCCGGGAGGAAACCGGGAGAGGGCAATGAAATCGGGAGTCTCCCGCGAAAATCGGGAGGGTTGGCAAGTATGACCATAATGTGTCTGATAACTGCCTTAAATAAACATTTACATATAAAATAACATTAATCCAGTGAGCATTTTGCCATTCTCCAGCCCAAATCATGTTTAAAAGTTACAACATACATTCTTTTTAAGACTTAAATTATGTTTGTCCTGTTTTTTAAGCGTCTACCCGTTTAAAAACAAGCCTTTAATGTCCTTGAGGACGCAGAAATCTCAGGTTTAGAGGAAGATACTGCAAGATGTCAGGAGCAGCTCTGACAGAATGAGGATCTCCTCGATCCACAGGGAGGAGAACCCCCACGTGCTGCAGACGTTTCAGCATTTAAAGAGGAGGTCTAGTTTGTTCTCTTGCGATATGACAGCCAAGAGATGTCCTTCAACCAAATCTAATATATATCAACTTAAAGAAACTAGAAACCTTTTGTGCACAAGACACAAAAATGCAAGTCATTTATCTGGTTTAGCATCTCAAGTAAATCAGACATTTGACATTTTGTCTTCTTTTTGTACTCATTTATGACAGGATTTGTCAATGAAGTCATCCTGTTAGTTTCTCGCCACCTTAAAGTGGACCTATCATGCTATATTTGAATAATATAGTGTAGGACCATACCTATATAAGGCATATTTATACTTTTTTTCTTCAAAATACCAAACAGATCATGCATTTTAGCCATGCCTCATTTCGCTCAATTTGACAATTTCTAGCTCTGTTTTAGCAAGGGCAGATTCAGTGAGAACAGCACCATCTACAGGCCTGGCATATGTACTACAGCGTCTCCAGCGCTTTAGAACGGCAATGGCCGTGGCTGTCTCCTCCTGATTGGTGGAGTTGGCCCAATAGCCGTAGCGCCACCGTCCTGACGTCAGGACAGTGTTCAAATCTGGATCAGTTTTTATCAGATCCGTTGCAGCCCCTTTTTAGAGATTTGGGTATGGAGGAAAATAGAGAGGGTTGTGTTTTCTGACACTTGGTGAGTTCCCTGGAACACCGGGGACACATATTCATGTAGAAAAGACGTACAAAAGTGCATTTTGCATGATAGGTCCCCTTTAAGGAACGTCATGTTGAAGCATTGAGTTTGAGAGGATTCTGAGACTACATCTGCAGAGTTTCTACATCTGTATCTAAATGTTACCTCCTGTCAGGTGAGTAATTGGGTTTTGAAATATGATTGTGAGCTGCAGTCCTTCATCTTAAACTCCTTGTAAGGAATTGCTTTCACACAGCGAGAGGTCTGCAGTGTTTCATAAAAACCAACATCTGACGTGCATTACTGCAAATATCCGGCGTTGGCAATTTTCACAGTTTGCTGATGATCTGAAGGGCAAACAAACGAGAAAACAGCCACTTCAGAGCAGCATATCTTTCACAAGAAGTGCTGAATCTGTGTGATGGACGAACAGAAGGACATGAGGTATATTACCTGTTTTTATATAATATAGTACACATACTTGCAGATAAAGCTGCCCCTGGCCTCGTTACTAGGGGTGGGAATCACCAGGCGATACGATACTATCGCGATACTTAAGCCACGATACGATAGTATTGCGATTCTACGATATGCTAAGTATTGCGATAGGATATATTGCGATATTGCAAATCACATGGCTCATATCCATGTCCGTCTTCCCTTCCTGGTTAAAACATGTATTTGCAATATGAATAGTCTATGTGAATAACACACTGTGTGTTCTTTGAACCTGAAAAGGAGATGTTTTTGTTACTTTCATTGCAATTGTTTACCTGTCTTAACTTCCTGTTTGATATAGACATGCTTTTAGCAGGAAGCTACTGTTCCCAGAGCAAAAACTTGACGGAGAAAAAGAACGGAGATAACGTACAGATATTAACGGAGATATCAACATTTAAATACGGCGATATCAAAAGATAAAGTTTACATTTCAGTGTTAGCAAGAGGCTCAAGGTGAGTGTTAACTGAACACTGTGCTTTGTGTCTTAATATACTGTATTATAACTTTGCTAACTATTTGAAGTTCACTTGTTTAACGGTATTCTAAAGTAATGCTCAAATGGATGTAGCTTAAATGTATTTGTTGTTTTGTGTAGCTCTTAAGGCCCCGACACACCAAGCTGACTCCAAAGAACACGTCCAGATGGACCCGACTGTTGTGTCGCCTCACGTCTCTGCGTCTTGGCCAACAGTCGCTCTGGAACACAGCGCAAAGACTCCAGCCGACGGCCACGAAGCATGTACGAACTGTGGCAATATCTCTCCTTACCAGCAGGCGGCGGTAGTGTGTATTCGTCATTCAAAAGAGGCAACAAGACAGACTGCGTGATACACCGAGAGAAGAAGAACAGACTGCGTGATATAAACCAACCTAAATAAATAGCGTGTGCGTTCCATGTTCACTCTACAGCGAGAAGCTCACGGGGCTTTCCCCAACCTGTGTCGAGAGCTGGAGCTAAATGAAAATCTCAGATTTGCCTTCTTAATCGTTTGTTTGGGTCCCTCTCTTCCGTTTCGCTTCTCATGCACTGATTCGCTAAGCTGAACAGCCAATCAGAGTGATTTCTTTGGCCGACGGCCTTTTACTGACAGCCTCCCGATTCAAGGGGCGGAAGGTGTCAGCAGGGCCGAAAAGACACGACGGGGTGGGACACACCAATCTGAGTAGGGCGACAGGACGCTCATCGACGGCCAGACATCTATCGACGGACGAAATCGGCTTGGTGTGTCCGGACCTTTACGTTGGTTTTGGAGTTTTCAATGAATTAGAAATCATCAGTCAAGTGTACGACCATCTTTCGGAAGGATATGCTACAGTTTATATCATAAAATATCGATACTTGGCGTCTGTGTATCGACACAATATCGATACAGCAAAGTATTCCCCCCACCCCTACTTGTTACTTCTGTATATTACCTGTTTTTATATAATATAGTGCACATACTTGCAGATGAGGCCTTGTTACTTCTGTATATGACTTTGTTTTCACAGCACTAGGTACACATACTTGCTTTAATACATCACACGTCCAAACACTGGAGATTCTGCAGAACTGGAGAGAGTTGGCATACATCGAGCTGCAGAAAGCACCCGTCTGAGTACACATTGTTTGAAGAGTGAGAGAGAGAGACCATGCATGCTGCAGTTTCTCTCTGCTGTGTGGAGAAGAGACAGAGTTCCCCTGAGAGCTCATTTAACAACAGAGGAAGAAGAGAGAGGGATAATCACAGGGTAATCCAGATTCCTGCTGAATCTGCCTGAAGACTGAAAGATAATCATCTCCACTCTTCATCTTTGAATGTCTTTTGTTCTAGTTGAGGAATGCATGGTTGATTCTGCAGAAAAAGGGACTTTTTAAGCTTTTATTTCAAGGTTTAAACTTGTATTTTGGGTTTCTACAAGAACGATAAGTCTTTTTTCCCCCATACTGATTTTATGGTTAATAAAAAGACATGCATTTTCTCAAAGTTTGCTATTAATCTGCTCGAGTAAATAAAGCCAAACGTCTCCACAGAGGCAGTGAATCATTAATCACCTGCATCACAAATCAATATCACAAAGAGCCTCTTGTTGGATAGCATGGAGATGAAAGGGATTACGGGCCATTGGTGCATCAACACATCACAGTTCCTTTATAGACACTACTTTACATTTATTAGAGGACTCTTTTCCTCTGCGTTGAGAGGAGACAGGTGATCATCGCTAATATTTGTAGTAAAAAAACTGCCATAAAATTATATATTATTAATATGTTTCCACTTTTTCACTGCGTCCTGAAAATAACTTCCTAAAATGTTAAAACTTTGTTTACATTTCTTACTGATCTTAAAGGTCACCTCTGAACACTTCAGAGACGTGTTCTGTATATATCTGAGACCTATAATATATTGATGAAAAACAGTGTAATAGGAGACCTTTAAGATATCATAAGATAACCCAATATTTACACTTAAAGGTGGGGTAGGTAAGTTTGAGAAACCGGCTCGAGATCGCTAGAATTTGAAAATACACAACCGGAGAAAATCTGCCACTTCCTCACAGAGCCCCTCCTCCAACACACACGAACGCGCACATGACCAATGAGGGCACGAGATAAGTTTGTGCACAGATGGAAGGCTGACAGGCAGGTAGGCCATCCAGTTATTTTAGCCGGGCCGGCTCAGATGATTGGTCGTGCTTTTTACAGTACTACAGCTTCCACAGATGACATTTATTTATGGATTTGTTGTCAAAGCACTTCAGATATTCATTGCTATCGGGATGTTAAGAGCATTCCATGGAATATAACAAAAAGTGTATCTCGAGCCGGTTTCTCAAACTTACCTACCCCACCTTTAAGTCTCAAAATGCAACTTAAAAAGATCGTCGTCCTCGTCTTATTCTGACATTTTTAACCCTCATTTTCTCCCGTATCTCCTAACAGAAAATATGCATTTCATTTTCCTAATGAATGCAATGAATGTCAACAGGAAGTGATGTAATCCTGTGGAGAAGATGCATCTTGTCTGAAGGAACATGAGATAATTAACCTCATTAACACAGGTAACACACACCTGTACTGAACACCAGCATATACTAGGGGACCTTTAAATACTTGAGACCTATAATATATTGATGACAAACTGTATAATAGGGGACCTTTACATTTATTAGAGGACTCTGTGTCTCTGCTTTGAGAGGAGACAGGTGATCATCGCTAATATTTGTTGAAGCCACTAAAGTAAAAAAACTGCCATAAAATGATATATTATTAATATGTTTCCACCTTTTCACTGCGGCCTGAAAATAACTTCCTAAAATGTTCATTATTTTTACATTTCTTACTGATCTTAAACAGTATTCGTGCATCAGCACATCACAGTTCCTTTATAGACACTTCCCATGTGGAAAAGCAAGGTGTTAAGTATCCCCTCCTCACCTTTAATGTCTTTCCCAAAGCCCATGGAGGAGTTGCCGTTCTGCTCCTTCTCCTTCGTCACCTCGTCGTCGCTGGAATCGTCCCCGGGAGAGTTCATCTTTTTCTTCTTCCTCTTCTTGTGGCGCGGCGGCAGCTTTTTGGGGAAAGCGAACATTGGGAAGATGACGAGGAGCATGGCGACGGAGCAGAGGAGGAATCCACTCCACCTGCACGAGGGAACAGACGGAGGTGTTAGAAGTCTCCTATCGTGAAAGAAATTAACAACTTTAATTAATCTTCAAAGGCGCTGGATTTCAAAAATATTCATTCTTTTACTGATTGATCCTTTTCTTTGAGCTTCACTAAGATGCCATGGTCGTGATAAGTTTAACCCCAAACCTCTGGGGTTAAGAATCCATTCAAAACGTCTAAGCATGTATTTATTGTAACTGTTAAAAAGCTCTCTCTTCAGTTTGAGTCCTGTGGAGACATTGCTCTCCATGTTGTTTGACAAACGATGAAAGAACCAGAAAGACATATCTTTGACCAGTTCATTTCAAGAATGTCCACCACATGGTAAACATCCTCATGATATCATATGTTTACCAGTTTCCGATGAAGCGCGGGTCGCTCTGGTCGATGTTCACGTTAGTTTTTGGATCGACGTAGAATCCGATGAGGATGCCTCCCAAAAGGTATCCAGCTGCAGGGCCCAGAGCGCCCATTACATACATGATGGCTGCAGGAGACACAGAGCAAACACTTTAATACAAATGCTCTTCAGAGAAGACTCTTTATTATTCCTCAAGAGAAAAGGCTGTTTTTGAGAAAATCCCCAAAAACCCTCTGGGGTTCAGAATCCACTCAGAACGTCTCCAAACGCAGCTAATGGACAGTGATCCTACCAAGTCAGATAGAAACCACACAAAGTAGTAGTTTTGACGTTGTATTCTAACGGTTTGTAATGTTTGCTTGTGTTGACTTTGCTTTTGTGTGTTGACGTGTTTGCAATCACTTGATATCACTTTTTAGAATATAAAAACGACCTGATACTTTACACACTTTTCTACTTTCATGCCATTGTGTCTTTCTGACCCGAGGACTCGCCTGCAGCCCACACACACCTTCACACACACACACCTTCACACACACACCTTCACACACACACCTTCACACACACCTTCACACACACACCTTCACACACACACACACACACCTTCACACACACATTCACACACACACCTTCACACACACATTCACACACACACCTTCACACACACCTTCACCACACACACTTCACACACACATTCA
>NW_022987941.1:422196-483366 GCF_902827165.1 Trematomus bernacchii
TCTCTCTCTCTCTCTCTATCTCTCTCTCTCTCTCTCTCTCTCTCTCTCTCTCTCTCTCTCTCTCTCTCTCTCTCAGTATCTCATGCAGCTCACTGATCCAGTAATGAGCGACCCGACAGTGAAGAATAAATATATGTATAACTAGTTTATCTTGTTCCAGAGGTAGATCAAATAGCTAAGTGTGTTAGGTCTAACTCTTAGTGTGTGTTCTGCTCCGCTCACCGGTCCGTCACAGCGGGTGGAGCTGCAGGGTTCCTGCTTCACACACGTTGCATACCGCTATTTTATTGTCTTTTTCGGACACCTTCAAAGACTGCCAGACCGGTGAAGCCATTTTGGCGAGCTTGTTTTGCCGCGCACAGAGAAAAGTGTCATGTATTTTCGGCATTTATAGAGAGAGCATTTATAGAGAGCACCGATCGATCGGCAGAGAGTGAGTATCGGCCGATATCGATCATCCTAGTGTGTGATGATTTGCATGTGATTTAATGAAAGTAAGCACTCTGCTGAATGGATTTATCAACATATCTGCAGGGCTTTCATGAACTGAGAGGCTTTTCATACAATAAAGCAGCCGTGTACAACAGACACTGAGAGAGTATTCATTCAGACACACATGAGTAACCTTGGGAGAGGACTGGTTTTTTGCATGATTGTGCATTAATCTTCAGGTGAGTAATGAAAAAGGTCTATATGGAGGGCTTATACAGGTGCGTACTATAGGAGAAGAAGAGCGAGAGAGATGGATATCAAGAGGGGGAAAGGAGGAAGGTAAAGACAGGTAGTAAAGGGTGCTGCTTTAAGTCAGACTATAATAGCCTACTATTTATTATGCAAAAGCCTCTTAAATGTGAACAACTGCTGCTTTCCTAGGTTTTAAATCATACTAACGTGCATATCTTCGGGGTTTATGTCTTAGTTTGTGACAAAACAAGACATTTAATGACATAAACTTCTTAAAAATTAACAATGTTTAGTTGTTTGACAGAAAAATAAATCCAACGTTACTAATATTTAATGAAAAAAATGTTCTTAATGGCGTTTTCATACTCCCAAATATGGGCATTTCCTGCTTTTTAATGTATTAATTAAAATTAAAAGTGAATATCTTTGGGGTTTGTCTTTATTTCTGACAAAATCAACATTTTGGAGCATTTGAATAACAAAGTGGTGCAAAACTAGCTTTAAAGTTTTAAATGCATGCTATACCAATGCACACACGTTCATATTACAGTCAATGAAAGCTCTCTTCAGGCAGAGCAGTGGGCGCTGAGAGGTTAAAGTGTGTATGAAGTGTGGGCAGCATGAGGGGAATACTTTAATGGATGAAGCAGTTTGGTCCTGAGAGTACAGACAGATACAAAGGAAGGCTTTATCTCCACTTCTGAGAACAGGAACATCAAAGACTCACTGACGTTACATCTGTGTTCAGGCGTTACTGTTATAATCCCTCTGAAGAGAGACATGACGGGTCGGATCTGAATCTTAAGTCTGAGTTGATCCCATTCATACATCTCCCCTTCATGCTCCACAGGACTGATGGGGACTTTGACATGTCCTCTCTAAAGCACGAAGCAAAAGGCCGAATCTTTACGAACACTGTAATCAAACTTTCATGCAACCTGCTCTACTTTCTTTCCCAGCAGGGGGTCCACAAGCTCCCTGATTACATGTTTAGAAAATACTGAGAGATTGTTGGGGGTTTGTTTATGTTTACCCAGCTGCAGGAGGGAGACTTCTGGAAGTGGTGGACATGTTTTTACTCACTCATTGATAGAACAAGAAGACACAAAAACAACAAGGATATGAAGAAGCACAGAAACAACAATAAAAAGATTAGAAGAAACAGAAAATGAAGAAGGAGAAGGAGAAACTTGTTGAGTCATCTGCATACTAACAATTTTGGCTTTTTCTAACACTAATGGTAGGTCATTTGTAAAATAGAAAATAAAAGTGGTCCCAAACTACTACCCTGAGGTACTCCACAAGTGACTTTCTTCACCTTTGACAGACTTCCATTGAAAAAAACAGTTTGACTTCGATTGGTCAGGTGACTTTCTAACCACCTCAGCGTATCAAAATTAAAACCATATTGTTCCAGCTTGAGTAACAACAAAGAATGGTCAATGACATCAAAAGCAGAACTAAAATCAAGTACTACTGCCCCCACTAACTTCCTATTATCTAGTTCGCCCTTCCAGTCATCTGTCATTTGTGTTAAAGTGGTGCAAAACAACAACAACAACAAGTAGAAGAAGTAGAAGAAGCCACTTCATTAATGCCACAAAGGGAGAGTCAGTTTGAGTTTTTCTAAGATCTTAAGAGCTTCTATATCAGAAAAAGTGAATCTCGATCTTTCTTCACAGCCAGATCTCCCCTGAGCTCCTTCACTCTGCATCACAGGGATCCTAACTCTGCTGATTCTGGTGATCCTGGTGCTAACGTCAGGCTTCTGGACCTGCCCTGACAGCAAAACACCCAGAGATCTGCTGCTGCTGAACCCCAACAGAATGTATGTAAGGAGCTGGAGGACGGCTGAATGCTGGGAAAAACACAGAAAGGCAAATCTGCAGAAAACTTGAACGGAGAACAACGTGAGGGAGGGTCAGAAAACACTGAGACCGGGCCTCTACATCCATCACTGTCAGAGCGACTAACGCTGCGTTCGGGACAAAACATTTCAAATCTGAGTTCAGAGAATGCTTCAGGATTTAAATCTGATCAAGTGGGGTTTGTTCTGGAAAACTAGTGTGATTGACTTTGAAGGAAACTGTGTTTTTGTTCGTTTCTGGGTATTTTTTCAGACTAAAACTAAGGGTTTACTGCATTGGACTCCTTTTATTCCTTTGTAACTGTAACTGTCTGTTGCATATGTTATCGAGGCTTTCTGACTGCAACCAAGGCCATTCATTCATCTCAGAAAAAGTCTCTTAAAAGACTAACCTGATAAAGCCTTTAGTAAACAGCCCTGTATATAAAACTAAAGATCGATCGAGCCGTGATTCACATTCAGTTTCCTCTTCCCTCCTGCCAGAGAAAAGGTATTTTTATGAATGCTTTGAGGAGAAGTTGTCACCATCACTGGCAGCGGTATAACGTGTTATTTTTCAGACATTTATTTCACTTTTTGTGACAGGCCAATCAAACCTACACGGATCTCTTTCACTGGCTTTCTGAAGGGAACTCAAATGTGCTAATTCCTCCGACTAATATTCCTCAGATAGCTCTCACACACTAAATCCTTTTGCACTGTACCTAATGTTCTAATCCATCATTTAATTTGGTGTTTTCCTCCTAATACATCTCTCTTTGTGACCTATTCCTTTCACAACACTACAGAAATACACAGTTGCTCACTAATTGCTCTAATTAGTTATTTAAAAAAGTGCAGTTTCGAGCATTTTCCCCTCAATGAAAGCTCCTCTTGAGGGTCAGTATGTACCGTGCAAACATCCAGAACACGATGCACAGAGAGTCCGCTGTTCACCTTGTTATGTACACCTACTTTCTGGCCAAGCTGCTAAAACAAACAACATGATCTTCTAGGTTAGGATTAGTCATCAGATTTCTGAGATTACGGGTGAATTCAAGGTTTCTAACGGCATTTTTAGGTGGAAAATGAGCGATTTGAGTCGTTAGGAGGAAGAGGACAGAAGCTTATACAGTTATGTTGGAGATACTTGCTTCATTAATAACACACACACACACACACACACACCACCCTGTTTGTCTGTGCATGCATAATGTTCCAGATTTCGAAGTTACGGGTAAATTCAAGGTTTTTTAAAGGTGAAAAATGTGCAGTTTGAGTCAGAACAGAAGCGTATACAGTTATTTTGCCGATACTTTGGATCCAAACTGTGTCTTTTTGAAACACACACTCACACACACACAAAAACACACACCACTTCTGTCACCACCCTGTTTGTCTGTGAATGCATAATGTTCGAGCACTGAGAGGCTGGCAGATAATCTTACAGATGGTAAAAGGGGGCCATGAATAGGGCATCTGGGCTGGGGGGGTATCACCACATAATACTGAGTGTGTGTGTGTGTGTGTGCGTGTGTGTGTGTGTGTGAATGGATTTAAAGTGTGTGTGTAGGGCTTAGGTAGTTTGCCACAAGCTTGCACCTGCAGCTTTTCAGCCCATTGACAGGCAGCAATATTGAGACAATATTGCTGCCTGTGTTTTAAAAATCTGTCCTTTCATACTGAGCTCAGTTTCCCTGTGAGAAATTGGATTTCCTGCTATCTTAAAGGATAAAAGGCTTAATTTAATATATGAAAAACGGAGCTTATGTGATCTTCAACATGAATCTAGAATACTTTGATGAATATCCGTTAGAATATAATAACTGTGGCAGAGCACGCAGCAGATGGAGCGACTTCCATATCAATTAATCTGCCAATTAATGTCTAGATTAAGGGTTTTGGAGTCATGTCAGGAAAAAGGGAAGAATGTCGATCCCAGTTCCTCAAAATCCACAGTAATGTCAGTAAATGTTCAGTTGTCAGTCCAAAACCAAGATATCCACTTTACTATGAAACACAAACAGAGGAAAGTAGAAAACCTGCTCTATATATATATATAAATATGACTGCTGCACAGATGCATGCTTGCAGGAAAAACCAACACATACCGCTGCCTCCTGCAAACACTTGTGCTCACTCAACCCCCAGCTGCACACACACATACACACTAACACACACACACACACACACACTGCCAGCTCTAAACAGCTGCTCTCACCATTTAACCGTCTACCAACAACCAGGCGCCCCAAAATGTAAAACCCACAGCCGGAGGAACAAAAGCCTGACGAGGAATTAGCATTAAGAGCAGCAGGCTGTGGAAAAGCATTATAAAAGTACCCTTTTCCAGCTTTAAAATGAGCCTACTGTGCGTTTAAATTACCTTTCTTTCCCACAACATCATACTTATCCAAACTCTCTCTTCCCAATGAGCTGCATCGCTGCTACATGTTAGCCTATTAGAGTTATATAATGCACAACCAGCTTAACGCCATAGATACAACCCGCTCGGGCGACATATATTGGTCGTAGTGCTTTATTTTGAGTGTGTGTGTGTGTGTGTGTGTGTGTGTGTGTGTGTGTGTGTGTGTGTGTGTGTGTGTGTGTGTGTGTGTAGCAGGGAGAGGTCAGAAAGCATTTAGTGCCATCCATCTCGTGTGCAGCCGGCATGAAAACAGACGAAGGTCGGAGGAGGACTAACGGGGACAGAAAGGACAGCAAGTGTGCATGGAAATATCAATAAACTACCCATTTAATCAAATAAATGATTACATTTGCTTACTACTTTTAAATCCAGGCTGAAGACTTTTCTTTTTGACGCTGCTTTGAAATTGTGACCTGTGTTATTCATGTTTTATTATCTTGGAGTGTTTTTAAATGCCATTTTATAATATGTTTCTGCTTTCTTAATGTCTTTCATTTTTCTAAAGCACTATATAAATAAACTTGCCTTGCCAAGCTTTACTGCAAATACACCCAGCTTTCTCCACATGTTTTCCACGTATGTAAATGCAGTAACACGTCAAGGAGAACAATAGCCAGAGGGTTCTGAGGGAATAGCACCAGCATGGAGGGAGAGCCTTTATGCCATCTGTGTAGCAAAACAAACTAGTAACAACATGTACAGACTGTCTCTGCTCAGTGTATGAAACCATTTGTTCTCATCCCAACTCGTCACAGTTTCCCCCCGATGTGTTTGTGCAGAAGTTATGCACATCTTTGACGTTGCAACACGAGACAAACAAACTGTAGCTGTAGATTCAATGTCAAGTGACGACGTAGCGATACATGACGTCAGTAGAAAGTCATTTTGTTTTCATACCAGAGAATAACTGACATGTCTCCATGCTCTGATGTTCAAAAAGCTCTTTTTCTGATACTACCTCTTTTCACCCTCTGTCTGAAACCAGAGCTGCTCTGATTGGTTAGCTCGCCGGTTCTGTTGTGATTGGTCAACCAGCTTAGAGATGTCCCGCCCCTTAGCCTAATGATTTTAGCCTTTGCAGACCATTTACATGCACAAAAACAACACGCTACAGGAGATAACGGGTCTCTTTAAACAAAACAAAAGCTGTAAGTAGTAATGTACTATATTTCACTTTGAGTTGTCAAATATAGTGGCAAAGAAAACTGCAACATCTTGCAAGAAACAACGCTCTGAGGGCTTCTTAACATTTAACAAACTATGAATGTGTCATACCCACTTAACGGGAAGAAACTCAGCTAACTGACGATATGAACCATTTTGACCGAAACAAAACACAAGACTAACGCAGAGCCTCTGAATTAGCACTAAGCGCGAAAGAGTGCTAACGCACTTAGCACATAACTCACGGTAGAGATATTGTATACTTCATCTGATCGACATCACTGAGCGACCAGCGAAGGCAAAACCAGACAACACACAACTTAGCTTTACTGAGCCAAAACGGCAAATACGTGTTACCTTTGCTGTTGTCTGATCAAAAGTTGTGTTCAATGGCATTACAACGCATAACACGCTGCTGAAGGTTAATCCAATGTCTCTGTGTCACTTTGAAATGATTACTGATAATCCATCATAACATTTATGTCAATACGAGTAGTTTTCAGTTTTCAGTTTTCAGAGCGTAACGTAGCTTTCGGTTTGGGCAAGCTGCGTGCGCATCACTCTCACTCCTCAATGGTAACGTGTAGGTGGATTTAGGAACTTCCCTCTCAATTCTATTGGCTCTAACGGTTCAAAAGAGGTGTCAATCATCAAAATCGACCAATGGGTTCCAGAGATATGGAAAATCCACCCAAATGACCCCAGAAGTGGTTTCTTTTTGCTAAATGTCTCTAAAAAGGTCAAAGGTCACTTGTTTTGCATCAATCTTGATACAGGGTACTTATTATATGTTATAGTTTGGATTCCTAAAGCTTTTAGTCTATCCCATCATTCAAGGTGGTTTTCACTATAAGTAATCTTTTGTTTTTGGACGGGCACTATAATTTACATTTTTTTTACTATGTTCAATCTGAATTTACTTTAAAATAAAAACATCTATATTGATTCTGACTCTTCTAAATCCAACTCACAGGTTTATCATTGCTTTGAGAATAAAGATTATTAATTTACCCCTTTTAGAAGTGAAGATATGGTCATTTGTTCTGGGAATGTCATGTTCGAGCCTGAGACCTGAAAAACAGGCTCAGGGCTTAACAGGTTAAGTAAAGCATAAGTACCTTAAAGCTACCCCTTAGGCTGTCACGTACAATGTGTTGGAGCACGAGGTTGCATAGTGATGTCTCTACGGTATTTTTTCGCCTCTAAATAAAGTGCATTATTGTTATTATGAGTAGAAATGACACAGGTCAGATATATTAAACCTCTGAGCCGCTCTCTCAGAGTTTCTGTGTTTTTAGGATCCAGCAGTGTTTCTCTCTGTGCTGATAGCATCACAGGACACGCTGGAGATAAACATCTGGTCCTTATTGACAACAACTCATTTCCTGAATGCACACTAGAGCAGAGGAGAGGCCATGTTTCTCCTCACAGCTGATTAGTTTAATCAGAGAAAACACAAAGAGGCTACAGACGTCATGTTCAAATACGGTATAAATAAGTACTGTGTCATTTGTCCTAATTGACAGAGGCAGTTAAGGTAATGATGTAACCACCCAGGACTCAATCATTAGGATGTGTGGCTTCGTGGGCGGGGAAGAAGGGTGTGCTGTCCTGAGGGTTTTGCTCTTACTTAAAAACATCAGGCGAAAACGCAAAGAAATTCACTAAAATAAGATATAAAACAGAGAAAAGCATGAAAAACTGCATTTTCTGACCTTTTTCCTGGATAAATGTCTCATAATTCATCAGTTATCAACATATTTGGATATTTCTCCATCAATTAGTGGACTAATCATTGCAGCTGTACACAAGGTTACATCCTGACGTTGAATATTGATTAAAGTGTGCTCTAAAATGGTGTGTTTGGGTGTGTGTGTGTGTGTGTGTGTGTGTGTGTGTGTGTGTGTGTGTGTGTGTGTGTGTGTGTGTGTGTGTGTGTGTGTGTGTGCACTAATACACTCCTCCAGATGCCCTTGGTGTTATCCTTTAGCAGAACATTATTAATGCACGAGCAGCAATAACACACACCGGCGCCGTGTAAGCACTTTTTCAGATGAACTCACTTAACATGTGACTCACTGTAATATCTATTGCATGTCTCTTTATGTAAAGTATATTTTATGGAGGAAAGCTTGAGATCTCCGTTGCAGAAACTACGCTGCAGCGATCGTGCACATGAGAAGACAATCTTGAATTTGCATGCCTCTTTTGGAAGTCGAAAGGTGGTCAAATAAAGATGGTGACAGTGGGAAAGTCTGTTATATTTGTTCCTACACTTCATCTTGAAAGTTGACGTTGAAATGCAGAAAACAATCCAATCAGCTGACCTCCCTCATCAATAACAGCTTGCTAGCATCATTAGCTTGTAAATCACAGAGGTGGAAAGAAAGAAGAGGAAGAGGAGGAAGAGGAAGAGGCCGGAGGTCACAGCCAAAGCTTTTACTGGATCAACAATTCAATGAGGACAATCTGAATTATTGATCGGTGGGATCTGCGGGTCAGACGGAGAGGATGACAGACTGTGGAAACAGCAGCAAACATTCCTACCGACTGCAATAAGTCTACACAATTTAAACTCCCACCGTACATTTCACATTTATATCCTAATATCTATTCATCTATTCCTCACACACTTAATGCATATATAATATCCTGCTTTATCTTGTGTTACTATACATTTTATTTCTATTTGAGACGTTTACATTTTGGATTGTTTATTTCCACTCTTTTCATTTCTCTAATGTTCAACGCCTTGTCTTTTTAAGCTGCTGCAACTCAAACATTTCCCAACGTGGGATCAGTAAAGTACTTCTCATCTTATCTCATCTCATCAGACGCTACAAAACAGTCAGAGAATACGTTTACTGCTAATTTAAACCTCCTCTTCTTGAAGGAAGAGAAAGACAAACGCTCTCCATAGAGACGCCAGGAATGTAGGAGGATGTTTCCAGACCCTTCCTAACACTGTCAAAATACTCCTAAACAAGTCAAGCATTGTTACATTCATAACGAAACATCATATTTATAAACTCTTGTACATTTTATGCAGAAATCTTAATTATTAAAAGGCCCTGGGGGTTTTATTTTTCTCATACTTTTTTCTCACACTACCTGCACCTCTTTTCACCCTCTGCTCTGATTGGTTAGCTGATCGGCTCTGTTGTGATTGGTTAACAGCTTACAGATGTCCCGCCCCTTAGCCTATCACGGACCATTTACAGAAATACACACTATAGGGCCTCTTTAAACTAATAAGTAATAATGTAGTATATAGTGGCAAAAAAGACACTTAAGTAAAGTACAAGTACCTTAAATATGCACTTAAGTAAATGTACTTAGTTACAGTGTGGTTGTAAATGTGTCGGAGCAGAAAGAATAAGAGGAGGGGTCTTTACCCTCTTTCTAAAGGAGTACTACCAATAAAAAGAGATTCACATGTCCGTTACATTTCCATAGTGACGCTGGGAATGAGGGTGAGGGGGGAATACCCTCACCCGAATACACACACACACACACACACTCACAAAACAAATACAACACACACACTTGAGAGCAGCATACGTGCCCTCAGTGTAAAGCAGAGACCCTCCCCTCTGAGCCGGAGTAAATTGAGAAGGGGTTTACATTCTCCTGGAGATATGGGTCGCCTACATCTGCAGAACACGCAGCTGGGGAAATGTGAACATGGCTGGGAGGATTTCTGGGGGAACAGATTTGCACCAAAGGGGGGGATGGTAGAGGTCATGAGACTGTTTCAATGTTACGGCTGATAACTGGAGCAAAACAACACACTTCTACTTCAGGATGTGAGGTGAACCAGGAGCTATGAAGGACTCTGCACGACCACACGGACTGAAAGGCTCAATATGTGAGAATAAAGAGGGTATTTGTCACTAAATATCCAGACGAAATATATAGAGAAAACTGCCAAAATGAATACAATTTCTATTAAATGGAATGATTTTGTGGATCGGAAACAGACCGACTATGAGGCGTTTTCTTTTAGAGTGAATCTAAAATTGCTGCCAAAATCATCATTCATCTGAAGGTTGATTTAACTCAAACTAAAATGACAAGCATGCAGCACATTGTGCACGAATCATGCAGCATAGATGGACTAAATAAATCCAAACATAGCTGAAAAAGTGATGAGATTAAACTCATTTTGACTCCATGTGCTTACGTTCCTTAAACTAAAACTACCCCGGATAAAAACGACTGAAATGTGGCTGAAAATAAGAAAGGTTTCGTCCACATTTACACTAATGTTGCAGATTACATTTACAGTTATACCTTGGGATTTGAGAAGCTGACATGGAAATGTTTCACTAATTCTTGACATGTATTGTTAGTGACAACCATCTGACTGTTCCTTCATCCAACAGTACGCATGCCAGCGATGCAACTAATGATTATCTTCATCATGGAGTCATCGACTAGTCCATAAAATGGTGATAAATGTCCATCCTAGTTTCTCAAAGTCTGTAAATATCTTATAAATCATTCATGCAAACATTATAGAACATATTTTATGCAAACACACATTACAGTGGACTTTGAGGAACTACGCTGGATACTTCTCACTATTTTCAGATTTTCTTTTTATCCATAAGATGCAGAAAATGATGGTAGTGGCTCCTCTGAAGGTCACCAAGGCTTTGAAGGTTATCTGTAGGAGTCTGAGATGTGTGTTTTTGTTCAGAATACCTGCAGAGCTGAGGTGTTTTCTCCTCGTTTCCCTGCCTGGATCAATATCTCTGCTGCATTGAGTGCCTGTGACGCAGGGGGGATCAATACAGGGTCTCAGAGGGGAACAAGCTCCACAGTCGGTGTGTTGGTGTGTTGTTGTTGTGTTGTTAGACGCTTTTATCCAAAGCCACTTACATACATTCAGTACTGTGGACAAACCCCACAGGAGCACTTTGGGGTGAAGTGTCTCAGGGACACAACGACATGCTGACTGCTGTGGGACTCGAACTTGCTATGCAAATTCTTGCTATGCAAAATATTGCTATGCTTTTCAAAGTCCAGCACACTATCCACTGAGCCACAGCCTCCCTCAGCCTCTGCAGCTCTGTGAGACTGCTGTGCAACCACCTCAGGGTTGTTTTAGACAACATGGATTGGGACTGAGTACCAGACATGAACAGAAATATACCTTGGAATTTGAGAAGCTGAGATGGACATTTGTCATTATTTCTTGACATTATCGTTAGTTGCAACCATCTGAGTGTTCCTTCATCCAACAGTATGCATGCCAGGGATGCAACTAATCATTTAGTCATCGATTAGTCCATAAAATGTAAAAAAAATAGTGGAAAATGTCTATCTTAGCTTCACAATTTGAATTGCCTTCCTCTCTTTACATTGTATTAAAGGGAATATCTCTGGGACTAAACAAGACATTTACAGATATACCTTGGAATTTGAGAAGCTAAGATGGACTTTTTTCACTATTTCTTGGCATTTATTGTTAGTTGCAACCATCTAAGTGTCATCGATTAGTCCAGAAAATGTCAGAAAAAGGGAAAAATGTCCATCCTAGTTCCCGAAAGTTTTTAAACGTCTTTCAAATCGTTTTATGCAAACATGTCAAAAATGAGCCTCTCAAATGTGGAGATCTGCTGCTTTTCTCTGTTTCATATCATTTAATGACATGTAAAGACATTACAGTGGACTTTGAGGAACTGGGATGAAAACGTTCTGCTATTTTCTGACTTTTTATCCATTAAATAAAGAAAATAATGGTTGGTTGCAGCCTACACACAGGTCAGTAAGCATCTGTGTGAACAATACACCGTGTAATTACTGCTACTTTCATTCATGCATATATATCTAGTTGTTCTTGTGTCCCTTTATACATGTTTGGATGTGTATTTTAACCCCATATCAAGCCAAATGGTCGTCTTTTAACTATGACTTATCCATCCCATATTTAAATTAACACAGTCATTAAAATGAGAAAGCATCATATCCATATATGTAGGAACATTACCAACGTTTGCAAAGACAATCTGCTCACACTGAAACACAACGCGGTGTGTTCTGGCTGAGCATGCACACACACACACACACACACACACACACACACACACACACACACACACACACACACACCCACACACACAACACACACACACACACACACACACACACACACACACACACACACACACACACACACACACAACACACACACACAACACACACACACACACACACACACACACACACACACACACACACACACAACACACACACACACACACACACACACACACACACACACACACACACACACACACACACACACACACACACACACACAGTACAGGACCATTAATCATAAGCAACCCAGTTCTGTTTCCTTCTCATGTGCTCCTGCAGACTGTATTTGTGTACAGTCGCATGGTGCAGAGGTTGCATGCCACAGAGATGAAATCAAAAAGGACATACAGATTTTGAACTCTGAGGGTTAACAAACATGCACATCAGCAGGAGCAAACCAGTTAAAACCAGTCGGATAAATCCATCAAACATCCAGTGCAATCAGATAGGATGACACAGAGTGGTTCTGCTAACAAAGCCATGTTTTAGTTTGTTTGTCTGACTGTCAGCAGGATTACAGAACAACCACTCGTATGATTTAAATGAAACTTAGTGGAGGGGTGAAGTACGGGACAACGAAGAATCAATGACATTTTGGAGCGATTCTGAATCACTAGGCAGAAATAGGAAGCACTTTTCTATGGACACGGCCATGGCGGATTTCTACACTCTTGAAGCGCATTTGTGGTTCGTACTGGAGAGCAACACTATCAAAGTGACTCAAGTATTTTGGGTTTACTCAAATAAATACACTCTGAAATAGGTTTGTTTTGCACGTGTATTAATCCTTCACTTTTTGCAAAGGTCATTCATAGGGCAGTCCCTTTTTTGTATTTCTATCGTCGTGTTCAAACCTGATTTTCTTGCAGATAGAGACTGAGCTCAGTTTGGACGATATATTCAGCTGTTTTGCCCTCAAGGTCTTTCCTAATTTCTTCTGGCAATGCGCTGGATTCTGTTTAAGAAAGAGAGTGTTTTATTGGGTTGTTCTTGTTTTTGCAAAGGTCATTCATAGGGCAGTCCCTTTTTTGCATTTCTCTCGTCGTGTTCAAACCTGATTTTCTATAGAAGGTTCAGAAAACGATATTCAGTTCAGTAAAAAGCATGGAAACAGAAAGTCTGGACTCACCCAGGTAGAGAGAAGCGTTCTCCTTCTTCACGTTGTCGTCCAGGTACGTGGGTCCCAGGGTGTAGATGGGCGTTGACCCCATGCCCACCAGGATCTGAGCCACGATGAACAGAGTGACGTACAGATTGTGCTCGTTTCCCTCTTGATCTCTGGGGCACGACCCCGTGTCCATTTCTCTCCCGGTGCCGTTAATCCCACTCTGACACAGGCCTCCCCTCCCCATGGAAGAGTTCATCTCCTGGATCTGATAGGGCGGAGAGATGAAGTGCGGCAGGGAGAATAACGCCGCCCCCACCGCGATGATAACGCCTCCCACAGCGAGCCAGCGGGGTCTCTGACCTCGACCCCCGAAATAAGAGATGAAGACCACCACCAGGAGGCTGCCGATGTCGAAGCAGCTGACGAGGAGACCAGATTCAGAGCTCCTGAGGTTGTACCTGTTGAGTTGAGTAATTAAAACGAAATGTAAAGATCTCCTATCATGCAAAATCCACTTCTTCATGTCTCTTCTACATCAACATGTGTCCCCTCTTCTTCATGTCTCTTCTACATCACCATGTGTCCCCTCTTCTTCATGTCTCTTCTACATCAACATGTGTCCCCTCTTCCTCATGTCTCTTCTACATCAACATGTGTCCCCTCTTCTTCATGTCTCTTCTACATCAACATGTGTCCCCTCTTCTTCATGTCTCTTCTACATCAACATGTGTCCCCTCTTCTTCCTGTCTCTTCTACATGTGTCCCCTCTTCTTCATGTCTCTTCTACATCACCATGTGTCCCCTCTTCTTCCTGTCTCTTCTACATGTGTCCCCTCTTCTTCATGTCTCTTCTACATGTGTCCCCTCTTCTTCATGTCTCTTCTACATCACCATGTGTCCCCTCTTCTTCATGTCTCTTCTACATCAACATGTGTCCCCTCTTCTTCATGTCTCTTCTACATCAACATGTGTCCCCTCTTCTTCATGTCTCTTCTACATCACCATGTGTCCCCTCTTCTTCATGTCTCTTCTACATCAACATGTGTCCCCTCTTCTTCATGTCTCTTCTACATCAACATGTGTCCCCTCTTCTTCATGTCTCTTCTACATGTGTCCCCTCTTCTTCATGTCTCTTCTACATCACCATGTGTCCCCTCTTCTTCATGTCTCTTCTACATCACCATGTGTCCCCTCTTCTTCATGTCTCTTCTACATCAACATGTGTCCCCTCTTCTTCATGTCTCTTCTACATCACCATGTGTCCCCTCTTCTTCATGTCTCTTCTACATCACCATGTGTCCCCTCTTCTTCATGTCTCTTCTACATCACCATGTGTCCCCTCTTCTTCATGTCTCTTCTACATCAACATGTGTCCCCTCTTCTTCATGTCTCTTCTACATGTGTCCCCTCTTCTTCATGTCTCTTCTACATCAACATGTGTCCCCTCTCATGTCTCTTCTATGTCTCTTCTACATCAACATGTGTCCCCTCTTCTTCATGTCTCTTCTACATCAACATGTGTCCCCTCTTCTTCATGTCTCTTCTTCATCAACATGTGTCCCCTCTTCTTCATGTCTCTTCTACATCAACATGTGTCCCCTCTTCTTCATGTCTCTTCTTCATCAACATGTGTCCCCTCTTCTTCATGTCTCTTCTTCATCAACATGTGTCCCCTCTTCTTCATGTCTCTTCTACATCAACATGTGTCCCCTCTTCTTCATGCTCTTCTTCATCAACATGTGTCCCCTCTTCTTCATGTCTCTTCTACATCAACATGTGTCCCCTCTTCTACATGTCTCTTCTACATCAACATGTGTCCCCTCTTCTTCATGTCTCTTCTACATCAACATGTGTCCCCTCTTCTTCATGTCTCTTCTACATCAACATGTGTCCCCTCTTCTTCATGTCTCTCTTTTTGTCCTGATCCATTTCTATAAAAACCTGTCTGAAAATGAGCTGATCAGATTTTGGCCACATGATGATGTCATAACGATGTTTTGGCTTGTATAACCATTAGCCAATCAGCAACCAAGGTAACCCCCCCCCCCCCCTTATCACCTGAATCTCCTCCTAGAGCACCATTGAGTTCTTTGTAACCAAATGTCTCTCAGAGGGGCGTGGGGAGGGGCTCCTTATTTTCATCTAAAGTAACAGACAGAGAATCAGCACTTTGGAAACAGGGCTGAAACAGAGGGGATTATGGGTAATGCTGCAATGATCCGTTTGGTGTTTCAGCCAATCAGAGACAGGCTCTGGATATATCTGAGACCTGTGATATATTGATGAAAAACAGTATAGTAGGAGACCTTTAACAGAGCTCAGGTGTTTAGATTAACCTATTTTATCAATATATACGACTCCAACATACCTTTTCTCGATGGTGGTGATGACGCTGCTCAGGTATCCGGACACCATCAGTGATTGGATGAAGGTCAGGTAGCACATGCAGAACAGGAAGCAGCGTGAATCTCTCAGAATGACCCGAACATATTTTCTAACCGGGGTGCAGATAAGGCGACTGAGGGAGAATCCCAGGTTCTTTTTTTTACCCGGTGCAGAGCTACTTAACCCCAACATGCTGGAGGCAGACGGGGAGAAATCCGTCCTGGAAGAGGGGGTCTCCGGGGTCCTTAAATGGAAATCTGCACTTTCCTCCAGGGCCACACAGGTGTCGTTCAGGATGGGAAGGCTCCAGGACTTTTTGAAGCTAGTTTCCGGCTCCAAATACTGATCCTGAAGCTCTCGGATCTCCAGAGACTCGGACAGATCGCTGCCGGTCTCATCGTTATCCGAAGAAGTCATGGTGCAAGTTTAGGGGTCAAAAACTAGGGTCACATGGGGAGAAAAGACCCTGTGAATGAGAGCCTCTAATTATCAGCATGCTCTTTCCCACATTACAGCTCCAGTAATGATGCTATGAAGTTAATTCTGTGAAATAACTAGCCTATAGGATACAAAAAGCATCTGTGTGTACACTGTGCCCCTCCCATTGATGGCTCTTTGTTAGAAAGCTTAAACTACTGTTTAAACATCTGAATTTCCCCATGGGGATTAATAAATGTCCATCTTATCTTATCAGCATAGTGCAGCCAGTAATGATGCTATGATGTGAATAACTAGCCTATAGGATGTAAAAAGCATCTGTTTGTACACTGCCCCCCTCCCATGTAGATTTTATGGATCTTTGTTAGAAAGCTTCATTCTATCCAGGGGCTTTGTGTCCCTTAGATGTGCAGCATCCTAGAAAAAGGACAAAAACAGGAATTAGAATCTGTCAAAAACCCCTATATATATATATATATATATATATACCCTAACCCTCATATTAATAATGTAAGTCCGGCACATGCTTTTGAACAAGTTGCACATTTCTAATCCAAAAAAGACCTCTTTTTGAACCTGCACAGCTCGCCACGTTGAATATAGGATTTGTCATGTTATATTTTACTGTACTCTTTACTGTAAAAGTACTATTTTTGCTGCTTTCTTTAAAATAAATCCTCATATGTGTCAAATTAAACGGATTCTGACTCATGCTATCTAGACATACATGCACTCTGGGTTAAACGGCGACACTCTTTATCGCTAAATTGCTATAAACTAGTTAATAAACCACTAAATAAGATTAAAAAATGAGCCGGAGGAGGAGGGTTAGTGTTAAATAACAGCAGCTTTCCTTTGTCAAACACACAGCTGAGAACAAAAGGAGCACGCTGTGCACAAACCCCTCGTGCAGGACTTTGGGAATAAAAACAAGAGCCGGATTAAAACCCGATCTTTTACCCTTAATAAAGCGACAGTAATGACGTCACTCAGGTAAAGAGGGTGACAGGTATTTTTGGGTGATAATTGAGAGAAAGGGTTACTCACTGAGGACAGGAGGTAGCTGTTGTTCTGCAGGAGAGAAGCTCTGAATGACTGCCGCTATGATGGTGCGTTCAGGGGCTGTAGGAAATATTACAAATCATGGAAAAATGTGCTGAATGTGCATATTTTTATTCACTTTAAACAGTGTGTATAAGTAAAGCTTGCACATAGGAGACATTTGTCATTATTGCATATATATTTAGTTTAGTTTTTGTGTCATTTTAGACATGTTTGGATGCGTATTTGAATCCCATATTTAGCGAAATGGTCGTCTTTTTACTAAGAATAATCACATATTTCAATTATATAGTAATTAAAATGAGAAAGCATCATATCCATGTATGTAGGAGAAAACAGAAAGCCTACATTAATGAGTATATAACATATTTTACGTTTATTTCATGATTAAATAAACATTTTCAACATCTATGAAAAACAAGAAAACATGAAAGCTATAGAATAAATCAACTTTCACGATTTCATTACCATTATTACAATAGTTATTACACATGAGCAAGAGAGATGCATTCGCTGCGCTGCATCAGGACGGAGTGAGGCAGAAGAGGCTTCCACACGCTGTTTATAAAGAGGTGTGGGAGGGGCTTATTTCCCATGTAACTTTCGTGAAACCTCCGTATGTCACGGTGAGCAGGTGAGTATCCATAGTTTTTTCTTAATCCTGTTTTTTTCTTCAAAGTATATTCAAGGCACATTCCTTGTATGCATGGGCGTAGTTTCCACTGGGGACATGTCCCCCCCACTTTTCAAAATCCCGTTTGTGTCCCCCCCACTTTTCAAATGTGTTTATTAAGACTGAGAGGCTGAGATAACGTCAGTTTAGCCGATGTAAAGGACTCGCTGAGTGATTAGATTGTAAACTTTAGTCTAAGTTATCTCAGTGGGTCTCAAACGGTTTGGTCATCTATGTAAAGAAATATTTCCATCTATTTAATATAGTTGTTCAAAATAAGTTAAGAAATCATTCCAATGTCAGTAAAAAATTAAAAGACACAGTTTAAAAGGGGAGTGATTAGTAAAATATGCATACATAAAAAGAAAGAATGCAGACTAGGTAAGTTTAAGATAAGAGAGAGGAGTATATCAATTATGTGTTATTGGTTGTGAGCATATTCTAATGGTTTTTGGAATATTGAAATGTATACAGTTCTGTTTCATATGAGTGTTGAGAACTGTATCCATAAATCTTTTAATTTTGCTCTCAAAGTGCACCAGATTGATGCTTTTAACTTCAATTTAAAGACAAAAATCTTCTCCTCATTATATATACTACACATTTTTCTTGGATTTTTTAACACCATAGTCCCTAATATATTCGTAGAAAGGCAGGAAATTGAATTAAATTGAGAAAAATGTTTCATTGCGGAGGACCTCCTGTTTTGTGTCCCCCCCACTTCTCAAACCAAAGTTACACCCTTGCTTGTATGTGTAAACTTAATTGTGATTCGGAATAGGTGGAGAAACACAAAACCAACGAGAGTTTTGGGATGGCCAAGATGCTTCTAGATGAGGAGTATGGTTGGCCAAAGGTGGACAAATGTCAAAATATGTGTTTTTCAACACGACCTTCAGCCCGACCAGGAACCTGACAAAACACCTCCAGATCGCCTGGTCGGAGATGCACTTTCGGCCCCTACACACGGCGGCGTGCGTTGACGCTTGGCGGTGGGCGGTGGGCGTGTCTTGAGCTTGGGGAGTTTACGCGAGCAACGCAACCAACAACCAATCACATGAATCTCATGTTATCATATAATTACATGTCACACTTTATATGATGAACATTTATGACATTAATGTCTATGGTGTTATTTTACGCAACATTCCATGCTGGCTAAATATACTGTCACAGTTACAGTTAGTAACAAATCACAGTGCTCTGAGATTTGTTACTAACTGTAAAGCACTTACTCATCACTGTACCCTGTATGCCAAGGCAGGTCTGCCTTCACTTACTGTTCGGAGGCTCAGTCATTGGTACATATTCATCTATAAAGCCATGCTGGGTTATTTTTGTTGTTGTTAAGTAATACAACACAGAATGATATGATGATCTCCGCGCTACAGCTGCTCCGTGCATGCATGCAGTGACATGTAATATCCAAGGATTAGAGACTGTTGGATGCTGCTGTTTTGAGCATTGCAATACATTTATTTTTATTATGTTTTTTTATGATTACAGACGGTTGGATGCTGCTGTACTGAGCATTGCAATATATTTATTTTCACTATGTTATTTATTTATGATTATCCTTAGGCTCAGCAAAGATGTGATGTCAGCTGTTGCTGTCTTTTTTTCTATAGTTACTACTGAAATAGAGCCCTGCTGTTTTGTCAGGGCCTTTTCTTTAAATATAATTTTAAAATGTCGATACAGTAGCCCCTTTTTTAAAATGTCTATGCTTAAGTTTTTATCTCAATCTCAATCTTTATTTATTTATATAGCACATTTAAAACAACCTTCAGTTGACCAAAGTGCTGTACAGGCAATAAATATGAAATAACACAATGGGAGTACAATAATAAAACAATAATTAAAAACATGATAAAAAGCACAATAACTAGAAAAATATTTAAAAAAAAAAATGTAATGTAATGTTCAACTAGTATTAAAAGCCAGTGCAAAGAGGTGAGTTTTTAGCTGAGATTTAAAAAGTTCAATAGACTCAGCAGTCCGGATATGTACTGGGAGGCTGTTCCATGGTCTAGGAGCTACAACACTGAAAGCCCTGTCACCTCGGGTTTTGTTATAGGTGTTGCTATCTGCTTTGTGTAGCGTGGTTCAACAAGCAAGTCAGTGCATTCATGGGGCGGTATCAGAGAGATACAAGGGTCTGTAAATGCAATGAAAACAATTGGCCACAGCAAATAATTGATATTAAACATGTAATTTTTACTTTTGAATACTTCAGTACAAAGGATGTATTGAATAATTTAAGTGATATGTGTACACATATAAATCATGAGTCAAAACAGGGCTACATTTGATTGAATTATAAAAGGTATAATATGTGGTAAACTGAAGAGCCGTTTGGGAGCCGAAAGAGCCGGTTCTTCTTGGTGAGCCGAGCCAAATGATCCGGCTCACCAAGAAGAGCCGGAATTCCCATCACTAGTAATTTCCCGTGTTCAGTGAATGCAACAGAGGCATGACACCAGACCAATCAGGGAGTTGCATGGAAATAAACGTGTGCTTGTGTCATTCAAGCTCGGCTCTGTGTGTGTGTGGCAATAGCGCATTTATGGCGCATTTCCACCACACGGTCGGCCTCGGCCACGCTCGGTACTGCTTGGCCGCGTTGGGCCTTAACAGGGCCGGCTCAATACATGCTGCGCTTCCATTACAGTTTAGGAACTGGGGTAGTTACTATAGTAACGCAGTGTAGGCGGAGCCGTGACGTCATCTTCAATGAGAACCCCAGAAAAACAACACAGCCGTTAGCTGTTAGCACTCAGAGCTCACAGCTCCTCATATCTGTTCAGAAACTAGACAAAAGTTAAACAAGTACAAACCACAGCCTGCCTGTGTCATGGTGAATACAGTCGCTGGTTTATTTATGTCTGTAGGCCGTTGTTGTGAGTGTGGACGGTCGGAGCATATATTGAGTTAGCTTAGCCAATCTCCATCTAGAAAACACGCATTTTAAAAGGTTTTTCGCCTGCCGTCTGTCTGCAGACTTGTCAAAGCATTAATTCATGGTTTTTACTAACCGGTATCAGTATGTTGTTACTTCATCATTTTGAAACGTGTATTACAATTAAATCACGGTCAAATATGTCCATCTTGTTGTAGTTGTAGCCCCCTTGCCAGCGCTCCTCTCTCTAGTTTAGCATACTCAGCCCGACTCAGCCCTGTTTGTTGGCCCCGATAGAACCACAATTTTGTCGGGCCAGAAAAGAGGTGAAAAAGTGGCCCCGGGCCGGGCCGGGCCGTACCTAGGCCTAGTGGAAGCTCAACCAAAAACGGGCACGGCACGACACGGCACGCTTAAACCGCGCTCCGCGCCATGGTGGAAATGCGCCATTAGTGTGATAGAGAGAGAGAGAGCGAGAGAGAGAGAGGGAGAGAGGGAGAGAGGGAGAGAGAGAGAGGGAGAGAGAGGGACCGGTGCCAGCCATGGATGTATAATAAGAACAGCCAGACCCGGCGTCATGGCCGGGCCCCATGGCCCATCCAGGATTTGGGCCCGCTGTTTTAAATAGGGCTGAATACAACATTTTAATTGTTTTATTATTATGTTTGTTGTTGTTATTTGTAGAGCTTTGTCCTAATATTTATTTTTGTATTAAACTATGTTGAAAGATTAGTTTAATATCATTTTTTTATTTTGCTAGGAAATTCTGAATGAAATTCTGAATGAAAGGCTGCGCGCGAGACTGGTTTTTCGCTGGGTTGAGTCGTGTGTGGGTTTTTGAGTGAGATGCGGCACAGCAGCCTGTCAGTTTACTCTTGCTAGGTTAGTTTGGCTATTATCATTTATAATTATCTGCAACAATGGATATCAGGAAGTGGTTCACGAACAAAAAGAGCTCACCAAAGGAATATGGCAACTCAGTGCTAGATGCAGGCACGTTAGAAGAAATCAGTTACGTTACCAAGCCAGCAAGCCAATGGCAATCAATTATATTTTGAAGATAAATTGACTCTCAAGCCGGCTCTCTCACAAACTCCTGCTCTGTGCGCAAGCAGACCGCTGCACACGCTCTCTGCCTTGCTCTCTCTCTCTCTCTCTCTCTCTCTCTCTCTCTCTCTCTCTCTCTCTCTCTCTCTCTCTCTCTCTCTCTCTCTCTCTCTCTCTCTCTCTCTCTCTATCAACCTCACTCCACCTCTCCACCCTGTGTGCGCTCAAGTTTGCACAGCGTTACAAATGTGCCACAAAACCAACCAATGGAAGTATAATAAGACCGTCAACAGCGTTATGGTAACTTAAAACCCCTCTCTCTCCACAACAATTCACGAGCGCCTCCCCCCATTGACAATTCAGATTTCCCGGGAAATGTAAGTTGGGGTAGGCCCGCCCTGGTAAATCAAATGCCCGCCCAGAGATGTATGTCTGCCGCCGGGTCTGAGAACAGCAGGGACCGTGTTGTTAGCATCTGGTTAGCTAGCTGCGCTAACGGACATAAGGAGCTGTTTGTTCCACAAGAAGCTGGAGGAGAGTCCTCTCCTCTCAGACTGAGAGACTCAGGTGAGCTAAAGGACTCTCTGAGTGTTTAGATACATAACTCTAGTCTAAGTTATCTCAGTGGGTCTCAAACGGTTTGGTCACAAATTATTCAAAAGATTATTTCCGCGGCACACCTTCATATGATCATTATAGTTATAAAAAAAATAAGAGAATAAAGGAAAAACAGTTATGAAATACTATATGGCAGTGAAACAAGAATAGAGTTTAAAAGGGGAGTGATTAGTAAAATATCCATAAAGAAAAAGTACATCTGTTTACAGTTCTGCTTCATATGGGTGTTGAGAGAGGTATCCAAAGATCTCTTAATGTTGCTCTCAAAGTGCACCAGATTGATGCATTTAACTTCAATATTTAAAAAAAAATCTTCCCAGGGGAGCATCCCCCCGGACCCCCCTAGAGGAGGTGAGGTCCGCCCGCCACTCAAAAAATAGCACTTTACCCCTGCCTATATGCCGTGAGCTGATTATCGAGACTTCATTGTAACAGTCGCGGGTGTACTGTGTGTGTGGGGAGTGTTGCAGTAAAAAATTCCACTGTAGTGCCGCGGCCGCCGCCACTGTGGGCTAAGCCCCGAATGTTTTCAGGTCCAGGCGACGCCCCTGGTGACGTCACCCCATTCAAAGTGAATGGGCAGAAGCGTTGGAAGAAGCTTCCAAAGCCGCTGTGTGGACGGGCCGTGCAGAACATTAAGGTTGGGGAGGAACTCCTCTGGGATTATGGCGTGACCAGGGCGTCATTTGGAGGAGAAGGGCGAGACCTTGCCTGGTTGGATATGTAGCCTTACCACTAGATTCCACCGTGTCCGTCTGCGGCGCGTTACGGGCGCGTTACGGGTGCGTTACGGGCGCGTTACGGGCGCGTTACGGGCACGTTACGGCTGCGCCGCGGTGCTCACGGCGATCGCGGCCACTCTAGTCAATGGGTGCTATTCCACCACATGCGGCGCGTTACGGCTCAGAAGCGTCCCAGAAGCGTCTCGGCGCAGGGCTCCTCTAAAATTAGGATGAATCCTATTTTTAGCGCGGCGCAGCTGTAACGTAAGGTCGGGCAGGCAGGAAGTGGAACGTTCAGAGCATATATAGCATGATATATATATACACACACACAAACTAATTTTGTAGACCCTATCCCTCCGTAGTCTTTCAAGTAGGAGAAATGCCAGCGTTCTCCTCCGGTTTGCAGGCACTGTGTAAATTATATATATAGAATAATTATGATGATGAATGCATTTCTTTACCACTAAAATACAGCAACACATTTTTGATTCATGTCGTTTATAACTGGAATATTACAGTTATTATTAACATTGTCTGTACAAAGTAGCCTGTCCAGGAAATATGCCCAAATCAACAAAAACTGCGAGCCGGCAGGCAAGACGCTCCGCTTCTGAAATGCTTCTGAAACGCGCCTGGTAGGGTATGACGCCAGAGGAGGCCGGACCCGGTGGAATCTAGGGGTTAGACTGCCGACAGAGAGCTGCTACCCAGTAAGAGACGGCCTGACACACACACAAACAGACACACACATACTGTGAAAATGGAAGGCCAAAAATATGCTTTTAATTAAACATTGACTTTAAGGGAACAAGAAGTGGTAAAATGTTGAATCCTTCCTTTCTGACTCGGTTGTTTGAATCAGTAAGAGTCAAACAATCCTCCGCAGCCAAAAGTGTGATCTGATAATATTAGTTATATTAGTGTAGTGTGTTTTTATGTGGGTGGAGCTTATTTGTCCGTGAAGCCACCGTATGTTCCCTTAAGCAGGTAAGTTGTCATGTATTTTCTTAATCCTATTTTATTACCTTTCGACCCCAATAAAATGTTCATTCCTGATTGTTATGTGGTCTCTGTTATTTATTTACATTTCACATACTTTCTAAAGTGTGCCTCCATTTTAGTTTTCAGGCTTTAAGTGGAATAATTACGTGAACCTCCAATTTAGTTTAAGGCCTGGAAAAGGGACGGTTAGGATTAGAATTCGAATGAGGGAGAGAGAGTATATCAGGCAGTGCATTTTGAGGGACGACTGGAGTGTCAACCTACACCATTAAAACATGGGGCACTGACTGTGTCAGGGATTAGGAGGTTTGGATCCTGCTGCCAGGGACCGGCTGCAGGACCAGGTGCTCTGGCCATCCCTGTTTCCCACCAAGGCAGGGCAAACTCCCATTTTAGGTCCCAAGAAAAATTAAATTATGTTGAGTGATAGCTCTCATAGTAGTGTTTTTACTATCACTCACATATAACAATTCTAATACACATCTTCAGTAGTAAACCCAGGAGTCATTGAATGTTTCGGCTTATAACTAAACAATCTCCCCCCAGGATAGCCCTGCAAGGTGATCAAATCCAAGCAGTTATAGGAACATGTAGCTGTGCGTGTGAGTTTTCAGCATTCAGAAGGATATGCAGCTTGAAGTAAAAAGATATGATTCTACACTGTATTGAAGTAAACATGTATTATTTTGAATTGTATTTTAGTGAACATGTATTGGTTGAACTGTTTTATGTAATCACAACGGTTTTGGGTGATCACATATATAGAAATAATATTCTCTCTTACAACTCACTGACCCAGAGATTCTGCTTCACACACACACATTGGCCTTTTCACCCCTAAAACCAGATGTTGGTTTTAAAGTCGTTAAAGACCTCGTTAAATATATGCAGAAAGGTTTAAATGTCGGAGAGGGAATGGTTTATGTGAAAAACTCTCATGGAAAAGGAATGGAGTTAAGATCGGGACGAGATAAGAATTGACTTTTGACCTTGTGAAACTTTGGAATGTCACGTTCTGGTCGGAACTCTGATTCGCTGTATTGAACCCGACCAGGAGTGAATCCAACCAGTAAAAACACTTGGGGGATGTGACCAGCTCACACAGCTCCTCCCAACGGACTCTCTCATTCGCTTTGGAATAAAAGGGGAGGGGAAGAGTCAACCCATCTCCGCCCCAAAATAGGGATATGTATACTGTTGTTTTTGAGTGTAAAATGCTTTTTGGTTTGGTGAGTGGCAGGTCCCGATATCTGTGTCCGCATCGCATCACAAACCTGAAGTCACTTTCTTCTCGTTTGATGAGTTGGCGGGTCCCGACACCTTTATCCGCATCGCATCACAAACCTGAAGTCCGGAGTACTCGAGTACTCTGTATAACTTGTATATGTGTTTGGTTTCCTACCAGAAGTAAACTCAGATAATTTGTTATAACTTTGATTCCGGTGTTTTCAATTCCTTTCTTAATTTAATAGAGATCCAGCCTCATCCAACGAACGGCGCGTAGCAGAGGTGTTCTGCTCCAACAAGCTATACGTGTGTACACGTGAGCAAGAGAGATGCATTCGCTGCGCTGCATCAGGACAGAGTGAGCCGGAAAGGTTCCCACTAGAGATGGGCGAGTCCTGATTCATCCGGATCATTAACCCGGATCCTAGAAATGAGCTGGTCGTGACGAGTCTCCCCTCTCCATTAACCCGAGTCCTTGAGTCCCACACTTGGTGTGACGTACAAATTAAAACTATAAATTGCGTCACTCGCTACTCTCTTTATAACATGTAAAATCACATTACAACGTACCCCAGTCCATCTGCCTACCCTTTAGCAAGTAGGATAGCTGCCAGAAGTGATCGTTTGGCTCAGGGGACGCGGATCAGTGAAACTTCCTGCAGACTTGTGGGGACTCAGAGGAGCCGACGGCTCCTAACCGTAATAGCATAGCAGATCCAGAGATCCATACTCGTCATGTGCACGAGCATAGCCCCTCCTCCAGCACCCAGCTCCCGCGCTATATTATGCACGAGTCAACAGCAGACTCGCAGATTCGCAAATCCTGACTCGCTGTGCAACACACAGCAGACTCGTGCGGACTCAGAGCCGTAACCGTATAGCAGCAGATCCAGAGATCCAGCAGACTCGTCATCATGCACGAGTCAACAGCAGACTCAGATTTGCCAAATCGCAAAATAACCCTTTTTTTTGTGATCAACATTTTTTATTAAAGCAAAATACACTGTGTAGCGGAGGTTAATATAACGTCAGTTTAATAGATAGATAGATAGATAGATAGATAGTACTTTATTGATCCCAAATTGGGAAATTGTTGTTGTTACAGTAGCATAAAAGGCATTTTACAATAAAACAAAACTACAAAATATACAAGAATAGAAAGAAAAATAAAATAAAATATAAAATATACATGTCGAAATAGAAAATATACATGCAGATATTATATATATATATATATATATATACAAATATATATATATTCAAAATATATGGAATAATAATATGCTCGTGAAATGCAACAACTTTTCGGTTTCACCGATAGGATTTCTACGGTCTTGGTGATGCTGACTCATATGACTCAAATGACTCGTATGATCCGGATCTCTTCAATGACTGACTCAGAAGACGCTGAGTCCGTAAAAGGATCCGGATTTGCCATCTCTATTTCTAGTTTTATATAGAGGTGTAGGAGGGGCTTATTTCCCATGTAACTTTCGTGAAACCTCGTATGTCACGGTGAGCAGGTGAGTATCCATAGGTTTTTTCTTAATCCTGTTTTTTACCTTTGTGACCCCAATAAAATGTTCATTCCAAATTGTTATGTTGTCTCTGTATTTATTTACAATTCACGTCTTGGCCGCCGGCATCGTCTGGAGCATTTCCACACTTACTACGTGTCGCCAGAGGAGGAAGAGGACCACGTGGACCTCGAGATGGTGGAGATAGGGGAACAGGAGGCGGATGAGGAGGTGCCATTTGTTTTCGCCATCCCGGCGGCGGCCCCGTTCGTCGAGGGGGAAGACGACGAGGGTTCCTCGATGACGGGGGCTTCCGGTTCCGGCGTCCAGGAAGGGCCGCCGCACAGATTCGCTCGTCAGGACTTCCCACACGTCCTAACGCGGCGGGACCATAGACTGTAGGGCGGGACGTGTGGGGCTACTGCTCCCCCGCCGACGCCGGTGAGCCGCCTCCAGTTTATAACCGTAACAGATCGAAAAGTTCAGATGCATTTTTCAATAAATGATGCGCTTCCACAAACAACAAACAACATAATTATTACATTCAAACAAACTGCTCATAGTAGATAAAGTACATTATTAAAAAGTTTACATTAACTTTGATCAATAACACGGGAGAAACGGATCCTTTCTCTCCCTCTCTCTCCCTCCCTCTCTCTCTCCCTCTCTCCCTCTCTCTCTCCTGACAGCCGGTCAGTTTCTCATGCAGCTCGCTAAACAGTGGACAGAGCTTCAGGTGATCAGAGCTGCGTGTCTCCGTCAGATTCAGCAGCTGATCTGATCTCTGATCTCTCTCTCTCGTCCGGTTATACTCCATATCGATCAGATCCAGCTCTCCTGATCGGCCTTTATAGAGAGCACCGATCAAACTATTAAGAGTGGATATCGGCCAATAATGATCGGCGGCAATCGATCGGAGCATCCCTAATTATTACCGGACATTTTGACCGGCAGGTTGTGAATTTACCGGTTTTTAATAAATGTTACCAGCCAAAAAACGGTAATTACCGCCTAACGATCACAAATATATAACATCTGTTAATAAAAGTTTTTATGAAGAAGTATACAGGCTGCATATCATGTGTTCTCAGCCTTGGAGAAACTTGACATGTTTTGGTATGTGTCTGAACCTCTCTTTAGTGGTTTAATAAAACAGATATTTGAACGTGTGCCTACTTTGTTCATGTGCTGTTGAGGTTAATTTCAGTAGTTGCGTGCTATAATGTATTTACAAAGTGTGAAGAGGAGGCAACTTTAGAATAGGGAACCTGTTCAGGTCAATTAGAGTCAAACTACTAGCTTATTGGTTATGAACAAGACTTCCCTTTAAAATAGGGAACATGTTCTTCGATAGAAATACTTAATTTTGAGTTATTTAGACTTAAAGGTAGGGTAGGTAAGTTTGAGAAACCGGCTCGAGATACACTTTTTGTTATATTCCATGGAATGCTCTTAACATCCCGATAGCAATGAATATCTGAAGTGCTTTGACAAAAAATCCATAAAGAAATATCATCTGTGGAAGCCGTAGTACTGTAAAAAGCACGACCAATCATTTTAGTCGGCCCGGCTAAAATGATTGGATGGCCTACCTGCCTGTCAGCCTTCCATCTGTGCACAAACTTATCTCGTGCCCTCATTGGTCATGTGCGCGTTCGTGTGTGTTGGAGGAGGGGCTCTGTAAGGAAGTGGCAGATTTTCTCCGGTTGTTCATTTTCAAATTCTAGCGATCTCGAGCCGGTTTCTCAAACTTACCTACCCTACCTTTAATTAACACTTATAGTTTCATGTCTTGTTACATAAGGATAGATCATATTTATTATGGGAGAATTACTATTCTTGTGGTACTACTGCCTTATTAGGTCCATATTGAGCATATTAAGACCAAACAACTTCCTTACTTGCAATAAATAAGCACCAATTAGAGGGTTATTGAGGAAAAACTCTCAGCTAATGGCCTATTACTTGTAGAATATGGTCATGTAGAATAAGGCATTAATAGGTGTTTTATAGTGACTAATAAAGAGCCAATATACTGCTAATATGCATGTTAATTAACAACTAGTTGATGGTGAATTGGTGCACCTTAATATAAAGTGTTAACAAAAGTTCTTATTGCAGCTCAAATTTAGCTAGCAGTGCTCTGAGCAGCTTCAGGCTTTGTTTTCAAGGCTGTAAACCAGTCAAGGAATGAATATTTAAACTGGCTTCCTGTTGGATCAACCTGACGTCCTTTTAAAGTATACTCTCTCACAACCAGTACAAGGTCCTCTCACATAAACTGTCATAAGCTCTCAAAAACACAAACATTGTCTTTCACATACACACTACTATACCCTCATACATACTACAATCCCTCTCTCACATACACTATCATTCTCTCTCACACACACTACTATACCCTCATACATACTACAATCCCTCTCTCACATACACTATCATTCTCTCACACACACACTACTATACCCTCATACATACTACAATCCCTCTCTCACATACACTATCATTCTCTCACACACACACTACTATACCCTCATACATACTACAATTCCTCTCTCACATACACTATCATTCTTTCTCACACACAAAGTGTTCTATCTTGCATACACTACCAGAGTATTATATTGTAGTATGATGTTGTCTGTAAGTGGGAATAATAGTCTTTCTAAGAAAGTACAGTTTGATATGTAAGCAAGTTTGATTTATGGCCCAGACAAAAGTGTGTGAAAGAGAGTATGATTGTGCGTGTAAAAGTGTTTAGCTATATGTATAAAAGAGTTTAATGGTGTATGTGTGAGATTCTGATATTGTTTGTAAGACAAAGTATGAGTTGTGAGCTAGACGGCCTCTCATACATGACATCTCTCCTTTAACACTTCACACACACACACACTAAACTCTTCTCACATTACATGTCACTTGTTATACGCGTTTATCCAAAGCAACTTACGTACTCAATACAGTGTGCAATCCCCACAGGAGTGGGGTGAAGTGTCTCAGGGACACAACGTCATGCTGACTGCAGTGGGGTTTGAACCTGTGACCCCCTGATCCAAACACCAACGCTCAACCCACTGCACCACACGCCTCCCACACACTAAACTCTTCACACACACACTAAACTCTTCACTAACACACTAAACTCTGCACACACACACAGTAAACTCTTCACACACTGCACACACACAGTAAACTCTTCACACACACACACTCAACTCTTCACACACACAGTAAACTCTTGAAACACACAGTAAACTCTGAACTGTCTGTACTACTGTATTAACAACGTCTCACGTGTTCTGAATTGACCAATCAGAATCGAGTATTCAACTAGCTGTGTAATAAAAGTTGTTAGTAGCCTTAAGGGCCTACACAGTTATTGTGCTATACCACATTGCCTTTCACTGGATGTATAATGAGCTGCACTAAACTACATTAGCATTTAAAATACCTAGCCATTCTTTTGTGGTTATTTTGGTGAAAGCAACTCAAAAGTAATATAACATTTATTTATTTATTTTATTTAACCTTTATTTAACCAGATAAAAGCATTGAGATAAAATCTCATTTTCAATGCTGACCTGGCCAAGAAGGCAGTAACGTTACACATAACACAGAACACAGACATATGAAATACAGAGAACACAACTAAGAAAACAAAAGAGGAAAAAGCAGTCACTACATTGTGCACATTAGGACAGTAAGAAAGGTGCTACTTATTACTGCAAGAGCAGCTGGTAGTGTGACAAAAGTAGTGTGACTCATTACATTTCAGAGACAGTAATATTGTAATGTAACTTATTACATAAAAGAGACAGTAATAAGTAATATGTACTGTATTACATTTAACTTGCCCAACACTGGACAGGACACATGTTTCTTGATGCTGATTCTAAACATCTGTCTGAAATATTGTGTAGGGTTTCTCTCTGAGTGAAAGCAGAATGAGTTTAGAAAGATTTCCATGTACTGTTGTCAGTGTTTCAGGCAGAATGAGCTGCAGTCTGATTGTTGTCTGAGTTCTCGTCATCAGAGAAAAATGCAGGGCGTGTCAGAACCGGTCTAACAAGTCGTGACTGTTTTTATCTAACTATTAATAGTCTGAATCAGGGAGGTGAGGGAGAGTCTGGCAGGCTGACAGCTACAACCTGTAAGGCCGGTTTCCACGTGACTCTGACGTGTTTTTACTCTCTGGATTTCTGAGGGTGTGAAGGCGTCCTCAGATCAGATGCAGGCAGACTCAGGACTGAAGAGGAAGAAATTAGCAGAGTTTCCTTCTCACCTGAAGAGAGTCTGTGAGTAGACCTGAAGAGAGTCTGTGAGTATATCTGAAGAGAGTCTGTGAGTAGACAGGCAGTGATATCATAAAACTGTTAATGAACGCATTCAAACACTTGGTAGTTTTTTTTTACCAGCTGTTCTGTATTCACCTTGCAGGTGCAACTGTGTGGCTTTTATCCTGGATGAAGTGTTTAAGTCATGGATGTTAAAAGTTGAACGTCTTCATATTTGTCTAACATGATAGTTTACTATTCAATCATGAAGTATGACGCTGCGCTGTCAGTACGCTTGTCCATGTTTGTGAAACCCTGGTTGATTTACTGAGTTGATAACCAGCGTCGTAGGACCACTTAGCGAGATCTCATTTGTTAGGGTCAGTTAAGATAACTCAAACATATCCAGGGTCTGTTTGAACGTCTGTCTGAAATATTGTGTAGGGTTTCTCTCTGAGTGAAAGCAGAATGAGTTTAGAAAGATCTCCATGTACTGTTGTCAGTGTTTCAGGTAGAATGAGTTACAGTCTGATTGTTCTCTGAGTTCTCGTCATCAGAGAGGAATGCAGGGCGTGTCAGAACCCGCTCTAACAACTCGTGACTGTTTTTATGTCTAACTCTTAATACTCACTCAGTAGTGTGTGTGCAAGGCCAGATGATTTCAGTAGTGTGTGTGTGTGAGGTTAATTTTCAGTTGCGTGTGTGTGAGGTTAATTTTCAGTAATATGTGTGAGGCTTGATTTTCAGTAGTGTGTGTGTGAGGTGTTCAGTAGTGAATGTGAGAGTATTTCAGTAGTGTGTGTGCAAGGCCAGATGTTTTCAGTAGTGTGTGTGCGAGGTGAGTTTGAATTTTGGCCTACACGGCCCCTCATAGCCTACAGTTATTGTGCTATACCACATTGCCTTTCACTGGATGTATAATGAGCTGCACTAAACTACATTAGCATTTAAAATACCTAGCCATTCTTTTGTGGTTATTTTGGTGAAAGCAACTCAAAAGTAATATAACATTTATTTATTTTATTTTATTTAACCTTTATTTAACCAGATAAAAGCATTGAGATAAAATCTCATTTTCAATGCTGACCTGGCCAAGAAGGCAGCAACGTTACACATAACACAGACATATGAAATACAGAGAACACAACTAAGAAAACAAAAGAGGAAAAAGCAGTCACTACATTGTGCACATTAGGACAGTAAGAAAGGTGCTACTTATTACTGCAAGAGCAGCTGGTAGTGTGACAAAAGTAGTGTGACTCATTACATTTCAGAGACAGTAATATTGTAATGTAACTTATTACTTAAAAGAGACAGTAATAAGTCATATGTACTGTATTACATTTAACTTGCCCAACACTGGACAGGACACATGTTTCTTGATGCTGATTCTAAACATCTGTCTGAAATATTGTGTAGGGTTTCTCTCTGAGTGAAAGCAGAATGGGTTTAGAAAGATTTCCATGTACTGTTGTCAGTGTTTCAGGCAGAATGAGCTGCAGTCTGATTGTTCTCTGAGTTCTCGTCATCAGAGAAAAATGCAGGGCGTGTCAGAACCGGTCTAACAAGTCATGACTGTTTTTATCTAACTCTTAATAGTCTGAATCAGGGAGGTGAGGGAGAGTCTGGCAGGCTGACAGCTACAACCTGTAAGGCCGGTTTCCACGTGACTCTGACGTGTTTTTACTCTCTGGATTTCTGAGGGTGTGAAGGCGTCCTCAGATCAGATGCAGGCAGACTCAGGACTGAAGAGGAAGAAATTAGCAGAGTTTCCTTCTCATCTGAAGAGAGTCTGTGAGTAGACCTGAAGAGAATCTGTGAGTAGACCTGAAGAGAGTCTGTGAGTATACAGGCAGTGATATCATAAAACTGTTAATGAACGCATTCAAACACTTGGTAGATTTTTTTTTACCAGCTGTTCTGTATTCACCTTGCAGGTGCAACTGTGTGGCTTTTATCCTGGATGAAGTGTTTAAGTCATGGATGTTAAAAGTTGAACGTCTTCATATTTGTCTAACATGATAGTTTACTATTCAATCATGAAGTATGACGCTGCGCTGTCAGTACGCTTGTCCATGTTTGTGAAACCCTGGTTGATTTACTGAGTTGATAACCAGCGTCGTAGGACCACTTAGCGAGATCTCGTTTGTTAGGGTCAGTTAAGATAACTCAAACATATCCAGGGTCTGTTTGAACATCTGTCTGAAATATTGTGTAGGGTTTCTCTCTGAGTGAAAGCAGAATGAGTTTAGAAAGATCTCCATGTACTGTTGTCCATGGGCGTAATTTCCACTGGGGACAGGGGGGACATGTCCCCCCCACTTTTCAAAATCCCATTTGTGTCCCCCCCACTTTTTAAATGTGTTTATTATTTATTTTTTACGCAAGCGGTCATCGTCAAGGAGGAGCGTCTGTGTGTGTGTGGCACGAGCGCATCTTGTGAGAGAGAGATAGAAAGAGAGAGAGAGGGGGTTGTTGTTAGCATTTGGTGCTAGCTCGGAGCTAACGGAGATTAGTAGCTGTTTCAACAATAAGGAGAGGGAGAGCTCTTTCCTGTCAGACTTTGAGAGACTGAGAGAGAGACAGAGAGACAGAGAGAGAGACTGAGAGAGAGACTGAGAGAGTTACGTGGGTTGTTGTTAGCATCTGGTGCTAGCCCGGAGCTAACGGAGATTAGAAGCTGTTTCAACAATAAGGAGAGGGAGAGCTCTCTCCTGTCGTAAAACAGGTTCACATGGATAGGATACTAGATAAGTGTGCACACTCATTATATACACTACACATTTTTCTTGGATTTGTTAACACTATAGTCCCTAATATATTTGTAGAAAGGCAGGAAATGGAATTAAATCGAGAAAATGTTTCATTGCGGAGGACCCCTGTTTTGTGTCCCCCCCACTTCTCAAACCAAAGTTACACCCTTGCTGTTGTCAGTGTTTCAGGTAGAATGAGTTACAGTCTGATTGTTCTCTGAGTTCTCGTCATCAGAGAGAAATGCAGGGCGTGTCAGAACCCGCTCTAACAACTCGTGACTGTTTTTATGTCTAACTCTTAATACTCTGAATAAGGGAAATGAGGGAGACCTGAAGAGAGTTCAGCAGGTAAGAATCCTCCGATAGGAATCTGTTCCACCATCAGGATCACTGTGATCACATGGTGCTGAGCCACTGTTTACCTGGACAGAGTCACTGTTTACCTGGACTGAGTCACTGTTTACCAGAGTCACTGTTTACCTGGACTGAGTCACTGTTTACCTGGACTGAGTCACTGTTTACCTGGACAGAGTCACTGTTTACCTGGACAGAGTCACTGTTTACCTGGACAGAGTCACTGTTTACCTGGACAGGACACATGTTTCTTGATGCTGATTCTAAACATCTGTCTGAAATATTGTGTAGGGTTTCTCTCTGAGTGAAAGCAGAATGGGTTTAGAAAGATCTCCATGTACTGTTGTCAGTGTTTCAGGTAGAATGAGTTGCAGTCTGATTGTTCTCTGAGTTCTCGTCATCAGATAAAAATGCAGGTCGTGTCAGAACCGGTCTACCAAGTCGTGACTATTTTTATGTCTAACTCTTAATACTCTGAATAAGGGAAGGAGTGTGAAGGGCCCGTCTTCCAACACTGACCTGGTTTCACTGAAGAGCCTTGAAAATGTCAAATGTTTTTTTTAAGTTTTAGATTATACATCTGGGACTAGATTGCCCGAATTCGAAAAACATATATAACAGTACATGTTTTGATATATATGTTGGGCTATACAAACAATTTGCATGAAAAGTAAATGGGAGATTATATCAAACTTCAAAAATATTCTTCCCCTAGATTTGAACCTCATTGTAATTTGGTTATCAGGGAACTTGTTTTTCCTATTTTCAATGATATATCAAAAACACATTTCTTATCAGTTCACAAAAGACCTCGTTTTAATTAAAGTCCGCTGAACTGTTTCATGTAATTAACGTACATATTTTAAGCCAAACAATTATATATTTTCTAAACCTAACAAATAAGTTTTGTTGAATGGTTACTGAGCGCAGATCAGTTGTGTGGGATATCTTGTGGGGGGCTGGGCTGTACATTACCTGTGGATGTACATTGAAGTGACTGTTTGTGTGTGCAGGTGGGGGCTCTGCTATGGATCAGTGTGAGGACAGAGAGGAGGAAGCCCCCCCCTCTAAAAGCTCTGGGGAACATGACAGCCAGACCAAAGCTCAGAGGTGAGATCACCACCTGTCCATCACTCTTCTCCATGTCACAGCTCAGCACTCATTATTCACTCAAAGCTCTGTGTGTTGTGTTCCAGCCCAGAGCAAATACCTCATTTTGCTGGAGCTGGAGCTGGAGCTGGAGCTGGACCTGGACCTGGACCTGGACCTGGACCTGGACCCAGCTCTGTGTCCAGTAACCAGCTTACTGGCAGAGACCAGAACCAGGTGTGTGGTCGCCGGCTGAGTCACTCTCTTATTTCTTGGTTTTGCAGAAGTAAGAAAAGGTATCCATTGTGACACATGCTTCATACAATATAGACAACAGATACATCTTTAAAAAGTCCCTCTGGCTCCAGAACATCCACAAAGCTGTTTTTAAACCTCTTGGTTCTACACCTTTAGGAAGATTAACCTGTTAAGCCCTGAGCCTGTTTTTCAGGTCTCAGGCTCGAAAATGACATTCCCAGAACAAATGACCATATCTTCCCTTCTAAAATGGTTAAATTAATAATCTTTTTTCTCAAAGTAATGATAAACCTGTGAGTTGGATGTAGAAAAGTCAGAATCAATATAGATGTTTTTTATTTTAAAGAAAATTCAGATTGAACATAGTAAAAAACTGTAAATTATCGTGTCCGTCCAAAAATTCTTTTTTACTTATAGTGAAAACTACCCTTGGATGATGGGTTAGTAGACTAAAAGCTTTAGGAATCCAAAGTACAACATATAATAAGTACCCTGTATCAAGATTGATGCAAAACAAGTGACATTTGACCTTTTTAGAGAGGTTTTGCAAAAAAACAACTTTTATGGGGTCATTTGGGTGGATTTGACCTATCTCTGGCCCCCCTTGCTCGATTTTGATGAATGACATCTCTTTTTAACCGCTAGAGCCAATGGAATCGAGGGGAGGTTCCACATACACACACAGGTTACCAAATAAGGAGTGAGAGTGACGTGTAGCCAAAACCGGAGCTACATTTAACTTGCCCAACACTGAACAGGACACATGTTTCTTGATGCTGATTCTAAACATCTGTCTGAAATATTGTATAGGGTTTCTCTCTGAGTGAAAGCAGAATGGGTTTAGAAAGATCTCCATGTACTGTTGTCAGTGTTTCAGGTAGAATGAGTTGCAGTCTGATTGTTCTCTGAGTTCTCGTCATCAGAGAAAAATGCAGGGCGTGTCAGAACCCGCTCTAACAAGTCGTGACTGATTTAAATATTAAGAATCCCTCAGACGCTGTTTTCTGCAGATTATGCGTTTTTCCGCCCGGGGGCGGAGGGATGGGGTTTAACAGGTTTTAACCTCCGGTCCGAAGGAAGAAGCTGAAATTCAGGTTGCAGGGGGTGGGAGTCTTCATTGAACATGGAGTTAGACAGCCTCTGTAACTGTCTGATGAGCAGGGGCTCCAGGTTTAGCTGTGTCTCACCAGTCAGTCTGCTAGACCACTTTATGATCTGACTGAGACAGTTTCTGCTCTTTAAAGTCAGGTTACCAAACCAAGACATTAAAGGAACAGACAGAACTCACTGTGCTGACTGTCTTCAAGTTTAGGATTGACTCCCTGAATGTCTTTCGTGAAGTCTAAGGTATTAAAAACAAGTTCAGAACCGATTAGGGCATTTGCTAACTCGACATCTGAATTGAAGCCATCCAAAGTCACATGGCGGCTGTTCTTTGGATCCCGAAGGCCTGTTAGGGTTAAAGTACAAAAATACAATACAACAACATATTGTTCTGTAAGATAAAGATGTTCATTCTTGGTATCTTTGCTCTTCAGGGAAAAAAGATGGAGACACCTAGAAAAGTCCTATTAAGAACTTTAGAAAGTTTGTGGGAAAAGGACTTTAAAGGATTCAAGTGGCACCTGCAGGAGGAGGTCCTAGAACTCCCAGGAATCCCAAAGAGTCGACTAGAGGAAGCAGACCGGATGGACACAGTGAATCTGATGTTTCTGCACTACCGCATACACACCATTAAAGTGACCAGAGAAGTTTTGGGGGAGATCAATCAGAATGATCTAAAAGAAAAATTATCAAACATCCCATCAGACCCTACAGGTAGGTCTTTAAAAAAGGGAGTGTACCAAAAGTGATTTTTGTTTTCACAGCCATGCATCATGTGTTTAGACTCCTGATATCCCCCTCAGAGAACCATCACCTCCACATGGTGTTGGGGTTGAGGTACCCCTGAAAGCAGAGAGGTCAGGGTCACTAGTTTCTGGCAAGGTCACCCTGTTGGTTCCAGGTGAGGGGTTGTAGAACCTTTATAGATCAGCATTTTAGGAATCCAATTACCTTTCCTGGATTAGGAAGTTTGGGTTTCGGTAAAATTGTCCAAAATATATCGCCTTTCGTCTCTCCCTAACCACTATTCCTTAACCTCTGTGAAACATATTGGGGTTAATGATAGGAGGATTCATCAGGACTTAGGAAAAGAGAATGTTATGCTTTGAGAGTCCGGCCGCACTGACACTATCCAACGTCATTATGATGCGCCAGCCGATGTTATTAAGAAGGAGAAGACGCTTTATTTCCCTAAGGAGAAATTCACCTCAGTTGTTCACTCGGTTGAGTACAGACTGCGGCAGTAAAACACTCTGCTGCACTGGCTGGGAATTGGACCCGGGGGTCCAGGTGAGAATTATACCACTGAACCACCAATGCTATATTAACGAGTTTCACCTGGTGGGACATTGGAGATATGTAATACAAGTGGGTGTTGGGGAGGGGATGGATCAGAGGAATGACCAGAAAGTCATCAGTGGGTTCCCTATAGAATTTTAAATTCTTCTTCTCGCCTACAAAGCCCTTAATGGGCAGGCGCCATCTTACCTTAAAGAACTCATTATACCCTACTGTCCTACTAGGGCATTGCGTTCCAAGAATGCAGGGTTGTTGGTTGTTCCTAGAGTCTCTAAAAGTACAATGGGAGCCAGAGCCTTTTCTTATCAAGCTCCACATTTGTGGAATCAGCTTCCAGTTTGGAAGACAGGGCGCAGACAGCCTATCCGTTTTTAAGAGTGCGCTTAAGACCTTCCTTTTTGATAAAGCTTATAGTTGGGGCTGATTAGATTCAGCCCCTAGTTTTGCTGCTATAGGCTTAGTTTGTCGGGGGACACTTTACTTCTTCCTTCTCTTTGTCTGTACCTGTGTACTCTCATGTTCCCAATAACCCAGCTTCCCCACATTTATTTTTGGTGTCTATCTACGCCGGGATCTTGAGTCGTGGCTGATCCTGTTGCTGTGGTCCTGAGTCCTGGATCGCGAGCCCTGGATCTTGAGTCGTGGCTGTGCCTGCTGCTGTGGTCCTGGATCATAAGTCCTGGATGGATATCCTCGTGGATTCATCTTCTTATTGTAGACACATGCATTTCCAAACATTTGGACTACCTATGTTGTAAATGTATTATCTTTTCAATTTACACACGGCATCTATTGCACGTCTGTCCGTCCTGGGAGAGGGAGCCCTCCTCTGTTGCTCTCCCTGAGGTTTCTCCCATTTTTCCCCTTTAAACTGTGGGGTTTTTCCTTTTTTTGGAAGTTTTTCCTTGTACGATGTGAGGGTCTAAGGACAGAGGGTGTCGTATTGTCATACTGATATTCTGTACAAACTGTGAAGTCCATTGGGCTATATAAATAAACATTGATTGATTGATTGAGTGGGCTCTGAAATGGCAGTGAGTCCTTGAGTGCTACGTTTTCCGAGGAAACGGACAATTCTGTTTGGAATGAGGTTTGTCCTGCCGAACTGTCAGATATCTCAGGAGGGGGAGTCATGGATAAACCCCGGCTGTTTTCCACAGTGTAGGTTAGCTGCTGACTCAGTCTCAGGATGTTGAATGGGACTGATGCACACTGAGTTCAGGAGGCAGAGCTGAGGGCTTGGAGAACAGCTGTTGTTGCTCAGGTGGTCCGAAGGGACCACAGGGACAAACTGTGGAGGTTTGTCCTGGCATAACATTGGACAGTTGTGATTTAAATTCCTGTTCAATGTTGCATGGAGGCAGACAGTGTCATTTTCCATGTTTTAAAGCTCCCATGTCATGCTTTTCCGGTTATTACCCGTCCCCTTGTGTGTTATGAAGGTTTTTATGCATGTAAACGGTGTGCAGAGTCAAAACCCTCAAAGTACACCCTGTAGCGAGTAAAACTCTAACACAGAAAATACCTCCCCAAAACGCCTCGTTGGAGATACGTCACTGCCCATTTGAGTCTTCCATTTAGTTCCGGGTACCGCCTGATGTCATGCGGTACCCGGAACGAAATGGACCAATCCCGAAGAGCTATGGCCACACCAGCAGCGGCGTGTTCCTCCTCCAGAGGTTCGAAGAACCGGCATTTCACAGACGAAAGCTTCCAAAACATTGCCCAGTTTGAGGCCGGATATGCACAGCTTGTTTGGACCGTTTGGAGCAGGGGAAGATCTGGGTATACAACCTGTAAGTTTGCATTGTTATTTGTGTATTTATCAAACAAGACTGTTTAAATGTGTAAACTGTGTTGGACTGCTAAGCCATTGACACAGTGCTAACTGTGCTAACTAAGTTGCTAGAGTTTCCATATATCAACTCTAATATCAGCAGATGGCCTTGCATACATGTATCTCATAGCAGGAGAATGTCTGCATTCACACACACGGAATACTCATACAGTATACTGTACTGTGATTTACTGTACATTGTGACCGTACATATACTGCATGTAGCTAACGAGGCTAGCTGTATGCTAGCGCAAAACAATGTATTCATGCAAGTTACATTGTATGGTAGCAGAACACCCGTATACGATTGCAATTATAAACACGTTATTGCTAGCCTAATATGAACCTCTAGCTTTTGTTCATAGTAGTTTTATTACACTGCATTATAGTTGCCTTTCCTCCAAGCTAACGTTCATATCGTGTTAGCTACCAAGGTAAACAAAGCTAGGTTAGCATATTAGCAGGCAAGCTGTTCATTACACAACTACTACTAACGAATCTAAAACAACTAAGTTTCTCTAATATTTTGTGATTTGCATTTGATTTCGTCCAGCCAGATCCTGGCGGACAATCCATGACGTGCTAAAAGGCACTTCTACTACTACTGAGGCGTCGTGCTAAAAGGCACCGCACCGACTGTGCGCAGGCAAGATGCAAGGAGGAGGAATGGATGATATACCGTGTGTATATATGTATATTTATGTTCATTTTGTACATTTCTAAAAATAAAGTTTAATGGAAATACTTAGTAGGCCTATCCTTTCTTCCCTGAATTCATATATAGCAAACCATGATTTGATTTCTCATCAAACAGTAGTAGTTTATAACGGGTAAAAATAACTTACCCTTTGTTATGAGCGGCTCGTAGGCCACAAAGACAAGGAGACATACACAAGTTTACAAAACCACGGCACATTTATTGTGGTAAATGCAGAGATAGGTGGTTGAGAGGATCGCAGAGTTAGTCTTCCTGCAGCCGCTTTGGAGAGAGACTGGGGCCGTAGTGTCCGGAGGTGTCCGTGATCGTGCTGATTAGCCTCTTCAGCTCCACCCCATCGTAAGACAAAGGCCCTGGGGCCGTCACACTCTTCTATAACAACAGTTAAAAATATATATGTATATAAAATATACGGCTGTGCCGACGCCATGATAAGACTGATGTTACGCTGAGAGCAGCCGGGAAAAGCACTGTTAGACATGGGCGCAGCCTCTCTGGTGGTTGACTAATCAGAACGAGTGGCCGAGCTGACCAATCGGAGCACACTAGGCTCACAGGGAGGGGGGGGCAAGAGCTCCAACGAGTCGTTTAGTGGAGAAAGTGAATACTGCTGAATACACATGCTTGACAGAGATGCTGTATGCGAAACCAATGTGAGTTTGGAAAATTGCACAGTATAAATCTATTTTAGTATACCTCAACAATGTAATTATGATCAGTGGAAATGGCCATGACATGGGCCCTTTAAAGGGGACTGTAGGGTAACCTCTAAACATCAGAGGAGCACATTGCTCAGCCTCACTGGGATTGCTCACTGCAGATTCTGTCCTAGTCATTTAGTGGGAATGCTGATACAGCATTCCCACTAAATGTTCTTCTACGGACACATTTTTTATTATTCCGCCGGAATTTTGCACCTCTTCTCCTCCTGCATTCAACATCGCAGAAACTCCGTTCAAACATCAAAGCGTTCAGCTCGGTCGGGAATCGATGGCTATTATTTGTATTATTCATAACATTTAATAATTCCAGAGATACATCCCATAATACATCCCATTTTTAACCATTGAAGTCAATGGAGAAAATCTTCAGACTTGAACAATCTTCATGCGACTTCAACTGCTAACTGTTCATTCATACTTTCACTCAGAAACCTCATTCCAACTTTAAAATGTTACACATCTTTCTGACATTATTCGTGTAACACAACTTTTAAATCTGATTCTTACTTTTAGAGATATTAAACATTGTTCAGACCTTGGTAAAGAGGCTTTCTTCAGATTTTAACATTAACTAGAGTGCGTGATGTCACAGCTAGAGGGTAGGAAATCTTGAAATTTGCCTTCATATATTTTGTTTAAACTACCATAATTCCCAAACCCTACATTCCTGAGACATAATCTTTCATGACAAACATAGGAAAACATCTCGTAGCTTGAAAAATGACAAATAATTAAGCAAAAATAATTAAACAAAATGCCTCTTGAGGGCATGAAGTGACAAAAACTTTCAACATGTCTCCATTAAAACCCATTGTAATTTCTGTCTGATATTTCCTCACAGCAGCAGCCGCCCACCTTTAGTTAAACTGCCAAAAAGGCCACATTATTAACCCGAAAGTACACAAAAATTACACTTCAGATACTCAACTTCCTTGACATGCTTCACGTTTTGAAATTTCACAGATATCTGTTATGGTTCTTCCACAAAACGTTCACATGTAACAGGTTTATCTCTCATTCAGAACAATGCAAACCTTTGATCTCTACAGAGCTCGTTAGCTCAAATATAAACACCTGTGTAATGGAACACGATGATGTCATCACTCCAACTGACAGCAGTCAGTTCTAACTGTTCATTTCTCTCTCTCTCTCACACACACGCACACTCTATCTCTCTCTCTCCCTCTCTCTCTCTCACACACACACACACACTCTATCTCTCTCTCTCTCTCGCTCTCACACACACAGTCTATCTCTCTCTCCCTCTCTCTCTCTCACACACACACACACACTCTATCTCTCTCTCTCTCTCCCTCTCCCTCTCTCTCTCTCTCACACACACAGTCTCTCTCTCTCACACACACACACACACACTCTCTCTCTCTCTCACACACACTCTCTCTCTCTCTCACACACACTCTCTCTCTCTCCTCTCTCTCGCTCTCTCTCTCTCTCTCTACACACACACACACACACACACACACACACACACACACACACACACACACACCACACACACACACACACACACACACACACACACACACACACACACACACACACACACACACACACACACACACACTTGAATACTTTATTTGGTTCCACAAATTATATTACATAAGACAGGGAATCAAATATATCGGGGCTAAGCAGCACAGAACACTTAAGGGAACACATAGCATCTCCTTCTCCACACGGCTAAGCAGCAGCCTTAAGGGAACACATAGAATCTCCTTCTCCACACGGCTAAGCAGCAGCCTTAAGGGAACACATAGCATCTCCTTCTCCACACGGCTAAGCAGCAGCCTTAAGGGAACACATAGCATCTCCTTCTCCACACGGCTAAGCTGCCAATAATAGCTGAAACAGAGCAATATTTGGCAATTTGTTTGGCTTTTCTCTTTGACATTCCAGCAATTCTCATTCTCATTTATATACATGGCCAAGACTTCCGAATATGAGTATACTGTATCTACACTTGTACCCAAAGCTGGTTATCACATCGAGCAGTGGTTGGTATTTGATATACTTGTCCTGGAAAGCCTGGTCCATGTACAGGTCAAAGGCACAGCCTACTTCTAATATTAGCACCTCCCTGTGGTTGGTGTCAACAAAAACAACATCAGATGTATTTGGGATGTTAGCAAAGACATCATTGGTAAAGCCAAACCATTCTGGTAACACTCTAGTGTGCTTGTACATTGCTGCGCTAGATGGTAAGATGTTTTGTACCGCATCAGACACAATGTCCACAATACGGTCATGACTGGCTATGTACAGGCGTTTGTATGCATTACATCCATTTGTTATGTGTGCAATGGATTCTCTGTGTTGTTGTGAATCCTGATGGTTTAAACAGAATGGAGTGTGAATGTGAGGGTACCAGGTGGACAGATTGTACTTAGTGGGTAATACCTGCAGTCTTGCTTTGATGGTAAATGTCAGAACATCCTCACCAACAGCGGCGTTCTTAAACACTGAGTGTGAGACTGAGTGGTCAGCAAACCCCAAACAGGCTAGCTTTCCCTGTAATCTGAGTCCACACCAGTGCTGCTTGATCTCAGACTGCTTCATGCTGAGCAGAACCCTCCTTGCAGAGTCTCGGTGCAGTTCCACAGTCTCTTCCTGAGGTGTTGTGATGTCGGCCTTCACAACCACACTGGGGTCTGTGATCAGTTCATCAGAGACGGGGACTTCAGTCTGTGTGTTGAGTCTTGTCCATTTCAGCTGGACTCCAGTCCGATTGCAGAGGTCATTGAGATCTGGCCAGTCAGACCAGACCCTGAAGCCCTTGACCTGAGAGTCCAGTTTCCCAGAGTCCTTCCTCCTGAAGCCGAGGAAGTTGTTCTGGTCTGCGCTGGCCAGGGGGATCTTCCTTCTTTGTAGATCCAGCAGGAGAGAGGCCCTGGCCATTTCTCTTACGGTGACATCATCATTGTTAAGCATGTGGATCAGGTGGGCTAGCCTGGTGGCTATGTAGGTCCACTCGACATTGGGGACACCCAGCCCCCCCTCTCCACATGGGAGAAAGATCATGCCCTGTGTGGAGTGTGTGTTGAGGGCCACCCACTTTCTGACCAACTGGACAGTTTTGTTTGTCATTTCTCTCAGTGCCTTGAGAGGGATGTGTACATTGGCAAAGAGATGTTGAATTTTAGCCAAAGCCACCTCTCTCACAGCCTGGAACTTCATGAGGACGGGGAGGGGGGACAAGTCAATCAGGTGGAGACGATGGAGAAACTCTGTAGTGAGCTCCTCGACCTGCTCCCCCCACTCGCCAGCGATGTTAAACCTGTGGCCAAGGTATGGGTAGGTCTCATTACGGGAATACACCTTAATAGGTTGGCCCATTACAAGAAAGGAGGGGGGCTTGTCGTTCTTGGCCTTATACCAGCGGTTGCCTCCACTGCGGCGCTCATGGAGTACGGCACACTTAGCTCCAGCCCTGACCATTGGAGGAACTCATCAGTGCGTGCTAGCATGCCAATGATGACATCCTCCTGTCGTGACGACACCTGCACGTCGTCAGCGTATCCTTGAACAGGATTTGGGGACCTGACATGCAGAGGAGCTTACCGGTAAATCCACTTCATCCATTGGTTGAGTGCTAGGATGAAGTTCACGGCACTCCAGGGACAGCCAGTTTTATTCCCACCTTCAGTGCAATCGGCTCTGTGAGCTGCTGCCCACAGATAACCTGGAGAAATGAACCTTGGTACACATTGGATACCACATTCACAAAAGGCTGAGGCAGGTGTATTTCCTCTAATGCTTTTAGCATCACCTCATGGGAGAGTGTACCAAACGCGTCTCTAAAGTCCAAAAACACTGTGTAGAATTTAGATGATCCATGTTTGAAATCATCTATTCCGGTTTTTAAGCAAAACACATGTTCGTTCATTCCCTGTCTGTTGATATATGCTTTCTGATGGGGGGAGAGAATCCCTGTGTCCACCAGCCAGGGTAAGATGCGGGTGAGTAGGCACTTCATAAAGACTTTGTATATAGTGGGCAATAGTGAAATGTCACGCCAAGTGGAAGGATCATCTGGGACATTTTCCTTTTTTGGTATCCTGTGAATGAGGGCCCCTTTCCACGAAGCAGGCACCTTCTCATTGATCCGGCAGGCATTGAAGATGTGTGTGAGTGTCTGTGTTGACGTGGGCCTGGTAGCTCTCAGCGTCTCATAGATGACCCCATCAGATCCACTAGCCTTGTTATTAGGAAGAGAAGCCAGAACTGCATCCACCTCCTCAGTTGTAAAATCCTGGGTATCTGGGAAATAGCCTGGCTCTATTCTGTCAATGAAATTGTACCAAGGGGGCGTGGCCAGGGGAGTAGCCCTCGGCACAGTTTGACATTTGGCTTTATAGTAGTTATACACATTGGCTGTATCACTAACAGTGGGCGGGGTTTCCGGAAAACAGCTGTTATTTAAAATGATATCGATTGCCTTTGATTTGCGGTGTTGCCAGAGATATGCCAGCTTGTTCCTGGAAACTTTCCTTTGCTGCCGTAGTGTCTCTGTCCCGGCGGCCCGCAGCGCTGGTTGTATTCTCTCACGGATGAAGTGAAGCTGCATTTCTATCCATGGTGTCAGCGAGTCAGGTGTAAGGTCCACCGGGAAGTCGGCAGAAAGAGGGAATTTCTTCAGGATTCTGGCGACATATTTCAGAAGCTGGAATCCATACGGACGCGAGTTTCGTTGCGTCGCGGAGAATATTCCATTAATGAAAAAAGCGCTGGTCAGGATTGTCACCAGCCTGCCCCACTTCTCTGCGCCTCCGTGAGTAACAGCAAAGTTAGATCTTACCTGGAGCAGTTTTGTGTCCAGTGTCCCCCTGTACGCTCTTTCATCTCTCTGGAAAGTAGTCCACTCACAATCTGACAATAATCGCGCATATTGCTCGAAGTCTACACGAACATCTCCGGCCGGTGTTGGGCTTGGGTCGCAGACGTTCAGGCGTTGTTTGTAGACTCGCCCGCTGTTCAGGGCTTGTTTAAAGGCCAATCTCAGCGTGGTAACGAGACACATTGTGTACCAAAAGCGTCCAGTGCATCTTATATCCCCACTGCAATAACGATGGCAGTTACAACGGGTGTATGTGAGCTTAGATGTTCAAAAAAAGGTGAACGAGTTCCTCTCACCACTCACGGCCGCCATGATGCTACACTCTCTCTCTCTCTCTCTCTCTCTCTCTCTCTCTCTCTCTCTCTCTCTCTCTCTCTCTCTCTCTCTCTAATTTTCAATTCAATAAGCTTTATTGCAGGTGAACAATATTGCCAAAGCGTCAAGGATAATACAATTCAATAGTGATATGATAAGAAAAAAAAGAAAAATACAAATACAATTCATTCATTAAACAATTTACAACAATATATTATTACAAAACTGCAAGTATCAAATGTAAAAAGAAAGAAAAGAGACCCATGAAGTAGAGGAGTAATCAGAGTGAGCTGTGAGGAACAGCTGTTATGTGTTGTTGCTGTCTCTTAGGCTGTGTCATGCGCTCACATATTTCGCTGCTTCTATGCTGGTGGCACTATTTTCTCCAAGTACATGTTGCATTTTATTCAGGTCAGACAGTGATTCAAAATCTTGGAGTTTACATGTTATCTTTGTAAAGAACTTTGTTCTAATGTCTTTGTATGTTTGACAGTGCAGCAGGAAGTGTTGCTCTGTCTCCACCTGTCTCTCTCTCTCTGTCTGTCTCTCACCTGTCTGTCTCCACCTGTCTCTCTCTGTCTGTCTCTCACCTGTCTGTCTCCACCTGTCTCTCTCTCACCTGTCTGTCTCCACCTGTCTCTCTCTCACCTGTCTGTCTCCACCTGTCTCTGTGGACAGAGCTGACACAGCCTGTCTTCTCTAGGCAGGTCTGCCTGTGTCGGCCAGTCTCTACGGCCAGGCTGTGGTCACTGAGTCTGTACATTGTTAATGTCTTCCTCAGTTTGGGATCAGTCACGGCGGTCAGATAGTTTGCCACCGTGTACTGTCTGTTTAGAGCCAAATAGCATTGAAGTTTGTTTTGGGTTTGCGTGGTACATGTCCAATAGTTGATGTCATTTTCTTTTGCTTTAGCTATGATTTGGTTGGGCCAGATTGTGTGAGGGCTGTCCTGAGGCCTTGTCCTGTTAGAGGAGGTGAGCCTCAGCACCAGCTGGTTGAGGCCTTGTCCTGTTAGAGGAGGTGAGCCTCAGGACCAGCTGGTTGAAGCCTTGTCCTGTTAGAGGAGGTGAGCCTCAGGACCAGCTGGTTGAGGCCTTGTCCTGTTAGAGGAGGTGAGCCTCAGGACCAGCTGGATGAGGCCTTGTCCTGTTAGAGGAGGTGAGCCTCAGCACCAGCTGGTTGAGGCCTTGTCCTGTTAGAGGAGGTGAGCCTCAGGACCAGCTGGTTGAGGCCTTGTCCTGTTAGAGGAGGTGAGCCTCAGGTCCAGCTGGATGAGGGGACTCCTCTCTATGTTCTCCTCTTGGCAATGGAGGGCTTTGTAATGGTAGGAGTTGGGATCACTGGTTTTTAGGTGGTTGTAGAATTTGCCTGCTCTTTTTTGTAACCTAATTAAAAGGGGGAATTGGCCTAGCTCAGCTCGGCATCCATTGTTGGGGGTGTTCCTGTGGACTCTCAGGATGCTCTTGCATATCTCCGCATGTAGAGTTTCTATTGGGTGTTTGTCCCATTTATCAAAGTCTTGATTTCCAAGGGGACCCCACACTTCGCTACCATACAGTATGATTGGTTCTATTATTGAATTGAATATTGTGAGCCAGATTCTAACAGGTATATCTATATTTGAAGACTTTTTGATAGCATAGAAAGCCTTTCTTCCTTTGTCTCTGTCTCTGAGGTTTTCTCATAACTTCAGTGAAAAGTGCCTTTTTACTTTCTTTTCTTCTCTCATCACACATTCAAGCCCCCAGTGTTCATGTATAATTTCAATCTAAATTCTTCACTTTCTTCTTACACATTACATTTCAGCATAGCAGTTTAGCGTCAGCTTTTCAGCATAAAGCATTCCCACTAGCAATTTCTTCAGGAATTGCATTCTCTAGTTACTACCCCTATAGGTGGAAGGAGGTATCATTTGCCATCCAACATGACTTGGTGAGGAAGGGACGGGTTATTACTGTGACCCCCCAGGGTGTCTTGTAGATGGTAGGCTACTGCAGGAGTATACTGCGACACAGTAAGAGCCATGGGAGCGTAGGAAGCATCCTGAATGTGGGGGGGACATTTTTAACGGGGGGTGTGGGGGCGAAAAAAAATATAGATTTCCTGTATTCTGGTGCATTTTAACAGGTGGTTTGATACTTTTATGTGGCTATACTAGCATGAGGAAAATGTTTGTAATTTCATCCAGTAGTAAAGAAAGGAAACATATTTGATTATTAATTCAGAGCCGTTTTGAATTAATAAAAAGCAGTTTAAATGCCAATTTTTTGTACATTTATATACAACAATAATTATTTGTGAGTGCATTGAGAGATATTGTTGTGGAGAGTCATTTATATATAAATCGCAAAATACATTTGTGAATCCTTCTGTGAGCATTTATTAATATTGAGACTGATCTGACTCCATATGGATGTTAAGTTCACCTAGGAATGGTATCATTGACTTAAATGTTCAAATAAATGTTGCTCTTCTGTCTATATTGGTCATATGATGCCCCTTGACTGAAATGTTTCCTGTTCAATATCCCCACTGATTTCCTTAAAATCCTGGGATGAGAGTCCACATCACAATTTACTCTCAACTGTCATTTCCCTTTCATCACTCACCTCAGCAATGGACCTCTCTCCACTGTCCCTGTATTCTGCCTCTGACTCACTCTCAAGTGCCTAGATGTCAAGAGAGGTGGTGAAGTGATAATTATTTATTGAGCAGTATACTCTTTCACATTAAATCATAACAAGTCATACTGAATGTAAATACAACTGACTCTAAAGTAAGTCCCAGTCTGTGACATTGGACATTTTGAAGACTCAAAGTTCCAAGCAGTAGGTAGAATATTAGCTAGTCTATGTAATGTGCACAGAAAATAAATAGTTAACTGAATACTGGGATGGAAATAGCCTATAAGCACTCAGTAAAACATAAACACACACAAAAAGCTTCTGAATGATAAGAAGTATAATTAAAACATAATGCACATTACCATTTTGAGAGAGAGTACCTAAGTTAAAGAACTCAGAAAAGAATCTCTTATCGAACTGAGGCTCCAGTAAAACACACTGACTGCGTCTCTACATGGACATCAGTAAGCCGTTTATGAGTATTATCCTAGTTATGATCATATTGGGGATATGGTGTTTACATGAGCACAGAGAGATCGGGTTATTCATGTTCCCTGTTTACATGATAAATACTAGTAACCTGGCATTTCGATGCCTTTTTCTCATCTAAACTATTCAGTATTTGTATTTCTCTATCATGACATAAAGACGAAACTCCTCTCCAGAAGTGAGACGCCGCCATCACTGTTAACTGATTAACTGCTACCAGCGGATGACTTATTTTCCTCTTCTTTGAAAAAAATGTTCTTATGTCCATGTTGTCTGGGGGAGAAAACATATCAAACCAAGAGATCGTCAGCTTTGATTTTCGCTGTATTAACAATTTCCTGAACATTTGGTGTGTGTGCCTTACCTCCGCTACCGGCATCGCTTTCATACAACAGATCTGAGCTGTCCAACTATGACAACACTCCTTGAACATGCGCGCGCTATGTGAGAATCTGCCTTGGTACAAAGTAGCAGTGAAAACATGGTACGGAGTTTCATTGGTTTGGGCATTCTCTCAATAAGCAAGTGGAATGGATTTCATTTGATAGTGAAGCACTGACACAGCGCTCTACAAAGTGCGGCGAGTGGATAGACCGATTCACGGACTTTCCGCATAGTAAAAGTGGGGGGGTCTAAACTAACCATTTGAAAAAGTGGGGGGGACTTGTCCCACCCTCATATAATGGCTGCGACGCCCATGGTAAGAGCCATCCACTTCCTGTATAACTGGAGAGAGAGCTGTGTCCACACCCTCAGTGGGTGTTGGGATCTGCTGGTATCGTGCCTCATCTCCCAGCAGCAGGAATAAGAGTCAGTCAGGTTCAGGGCCATGGTTCTCTGTGGGAAAACTGATGGTTCTCTGTGGGGTGGAACTTATACTGGACAATGTACAGATAATTATGCAACACGATCCAGTGACTTGATATAAGGAAAATAACCTGCTATTTTGTCAGAAATGGGTCCAATTAGAAGGAAATATTTTGATGTGTCTTTTGTGTAAATGTCTTTCTTATTCATTCAGATATTCTCACTAAGTGCCAAGGTGAACTCAAATCAAACCTGAAGAAAAAATATGAAAATATCAAATTTATGGAAAAATCTGAATCCCTACATAAAATCTACACGGAGATCTACATCACCAGGGGAGACACCACAGAGGTCAACAAGGAACACGAGATCAGACAGATCGAACAAGCATCCAGTAAACCAGGCAGATCAGAAACACCCATCAGACAAGAAGACCTCTTTAAAGCCTCAACTGAAAGAGGTAAACCAATCAGAGTGATGACAAAGGGCGTGGCTGGCATTGGGAAAACAGTCTTAACACAGAAGTTCACTCTGGACTGGGCTGAAGGCAAAGCCAACCAGGACATCCAGTTCATATTTCCATTCACCTTCAGAGAGCTGAATGTGGTGAGAGAGAACAAGTACAGCTTGGTGGAACTTGTTCATCACTTCTTCACTGAAACCAGAGAGGCAGGAATCTGCATGTTTGATCAGTTCCCGGTTGTGTTCATCTTCGACGGTCTGGATGAGTGTCGACTTCCTCTGGACTTCCACAACACTGACATCCTGACTGATGTCACAGAGTCCACCTCAGTGGATCGGCTGCTGACAAACCTCATCAGGGGGAAGCTGCTTCCCTCTGCTTGTCTCTGGATAACCACACGCCCTGCAGCAGCCAATCAGATCACTGAGTGTGTGGACATGGTGACAGAGGTCCGAGGGTTCACTGACCCACAGAAGGAGGAGTACTTCAGGAAGAGATTCACAGATCAGGAGCAGGCCGGCACCATCATCTCCCACATCAAGACCTCACGAAGCCTCCACATCATGTGCCACATCCCAATCTTCTGCTGGATCTCTGCTTCAGTTCTGGAGGACATGTTGAAAACTGAGAGAGGAGAGCTGCCCAAGACCCTGACTGAGATGTACATCCACTTCCTGGTGGTTCAGTCCAAAGTGAACGTCAAGTATGATGGAGGAGCTGAGACAGATCCACACAGGAGTCCAGAGAGCAGGATGAAGATGATGGAGTCTCTGGGAAAACTGGCTTTTGAGCAGCTGCAGAAAGGCAACCTGATCTTCTATGAGTCCGACCTGAGAGAGTGTGGCATCGATATCAGAGCAGCCTCAGTGTACTCAGGAGTGTTCACACATGTCTTTAGAGAGGAGAGAGGAACATACAAGAACACAGTGTTCTGCTTCGTCCATCTGAGCGTTCAGGAGTTTCTGGCTGCTCTTCATGTCCATCTGACCTTCATCAACTCTGGAGTCAACCTGCTGTCAGAAGAACCAACAACCTCCAGGCTGCTTAAAGTCTTCAGACCCAAACCTAAACTAACAGATCTCTACCAGAGTGCTGTGGACCAGGCCTTACAGAGTCCAAACGGACACCTGGACTTGTTCCTCCGCTTCCTCCTGGGTCTTTCACTGCAGACCAATCAGAAACTCCTACCCGACCTGCTGACGCAGACAGGAAGTAGCTCAGAGATCAACCAGAAAACAGTGAAATACATCAAGAAAAAGATAAGAAAGAACCCGTCTCCGGAGAAAAGCATCAACCTGTTCCACTGTCTGAATGAACTGAATGATCGTTCTCTAGTGGAGGAGATCCAACAGTCCCTGAGATCAGGAAGTCTCTCCACAGATAAACTGTCTCCTGCTCAGTGGTCAGCTCTGGTCTTCATCTTACTGTCATCAGAAGAAGATCTGGAAGAGTTTGACCTGCAGAAATACTCAGCTTCAGAGGAGGCTCTTCTGAAGCTGCTGCCAGTGGTCAAAGCCTCCAGGAAAGCTCTGTAAGTGGAGATCAAACTACATTAACTATGAACAGGTTGAGACATGAGAATACAACTCTTTGTGTTCACTGCTGATCTTTCCCCAGGCTGAGTGGCTGCAACCTGTCAGAGAGAAGCTGTGAAGCTCTGTCCTCAGTCCTCAGCTCCCAGTCCTCTAGTCTGAGAGAGCTGGACCTGAGTAACAACGACCTGCCGGATTCAGGAGTGAAGCTGGTATCTGCTGGACTGGAGAGTCCACACTGTGAACTGGAGACTCTCAGGTCAGAGTTCAGCTGATATGTTAACAGTCAGTGGTTTTGTTTAGCCATTTCTATCGACTAATTTCCAGTTTTATCAAATTAGAATAATAATACATTTTGAATCTCCTTTCGGTTTTTTGTTTATTTTTCTTCTTCAAAACAATAAACCACAAAACCATTATAACAATCTGATTATATTTGAAGACAGATGGCGTCACTTATCTACATCTCAATGTATCTGACTGATTGACAAACACAAACATGCACAGACAAATAGATGGTATAATTTGACAAAGGAACTAGAAAAGATTGTATGTTGAAACCTTGCGCCAGAGATGGAGTACTCGAGTCCTGGACTCGGACTCGAGTCGGACTCCAGTGTCGATTTTCGGGACTCGTGACTCGACTCGGACTCGTGCACTGATTGACGTGACTCGGACTTGGACTCGTGAATTCTCGCGCACGATGACTTGGACTCGGACTCGGACTCGTGAATTCTGGCGTACACTTGGACTCGGACTCGTGAATTTCCCGCCCACGATGACTCGGACTCGACTTGTACATTGACGCTCCGACTTGGACTCGGACTCGAGCAAGTTTTCTCTGGAGTCTGATGTCCTCTATCCCTGCGTGTGCACCTGCAAGGCGAGTTCACGTACTGGGCCCCGCTATTCCAATCTAGAGATGTCCAGAGACACACCCCGCATCGTGCTGTATGCTTTCACACATTCTGCTTCCACATTGGGAAAGAGCAGCGCAAAATGCTCGTTATGTGGAAAAAATATTGAAGAGAAGACTCCGTAACACATTACTCTAAGGATCGAGTTCAGACATATAGGCTGTCTTGAACACTATCATCAGAGTAACGTGATTCAGCTGATAACACGAAAGCACATGGCTACTTAACATACAGAATGACGTCATTTTCCATGCTAAGTAGCCATGTGCTTTCTGGGGCTTAATCTTCATCAGTAAACCAATTTAACCGGTAAAAGTTCCTTCAAAATAAGAGTCCCGATCTTATTACTATCAAAATAAAAGTGCAAAACGAAAACTTTACCATAGGAAAATATTGGCATACAAATATAATCACTTCTCTAAAAGGTAACTCATTTTAAATATAGTTAGACATATTATAGGTCATTTACAATAATAATAGTAATAATAATAATATTAATATTAGTAATACGCTTTCTATTTGTATAGTACTATTACAAGAATTGTAGCCAAACTGGCTTCACAGCAGTTCAATAGACAGATTAGTATAACATGACAGGATAAAAGCAATGTAGAGGAGCAGCTACATTTCAACACATATATCCACAAAGATTAATACATGAAGACTTGTGACCCGGACTCGACTCGGACACTCGTTGGGTGACTCGGACTTGGACTCGGACTCGAACACAGGTAATGATGACTCGGACTCGGACTTGACTCGGACACTCCTTGGGTGACTCGGACTTGGACTCGGACTCGAACACAGGTAATGATGACTCAGACTCGGACTCAACTCGGAGACTCCTTGGGTGACTCGGACTTGGACTCGGACTCGAACACAGGTAATGATGACTCGGACTCGGACTCGACTCGGACACTCCTTGGGTGACTCGGACTTGGACTCGGACTCAAACACAGGTAATGATGACTCGGACTCGGACTCGACTCGGACACTCCTTGGGTGACTCGGACTTGGACTCGGACTCGACTACGACTCTCCCTTGGTGACTCGGACTTGGACTCGGACTCAAAGAGTGGTGACTCGAGAGTGACTTGGACTCGTGAATTGGTGACTTGACGACAACACTGCCTTGCGCTCAATCACATTTAATATTAAAGGAATGTTGTCATATTTATTCATTTCTTTCAAGGTTAACTGGCTGTAACCTGTCGGAGAGAAGCTGTGAGGCTCTGTCCTCAGTCCTCAGCTCCCAGTCCTCTAGTCTGAGAGATCTGGACCTGAGTAACAACGACCTGAAGGATTCAGGAGTGAAGCTGGTATCTGCTGGACTGGAGAGTCCACACTGTGAACTGAAGACTCTCAGGTCAGAGTTCAGCTGATATGTTAACAGTCAGTGGTTTTGTTCAGACATTTCTATCGACTAATTTCCAGTTTTATCAAATTAGAATAATAATACATTTTGATTCTCCTTCGGTTTTTTGTTTATTTTTCTTCTTCAAAACAATAAACCACAAAACCATTATAACAATCTGATTATATTTGAAGACAGATGGCGTCACTTATCTACATCTCAATGTATCTGACTGATTGGCAAACACAAACATGCACAGACAAACAGATGGTATCATTTGACAAAGGAACTAGAAAAGATTGTATGTTGAAACCTTGCGCTCAATCACATTTAATATTAAAGGAATGTTGTCATATTTATTCATTTCTTTCAAGGTTAACTGGCTGTAACCTGTCGGAGAGAAGCTGTGAAGCTCTGTCCTCAGTCCTCAGCTCCCAGTCCTCTAGTCTGAGAGAGCTGGACCTGAGTAACAACGACCTGAAGGATTCAGGAGTGAAGCTGGTATCTGCTGGACTGGAGAGCCCACACTGTGAACTGAAGTCTCTCAGGTCAGAGTTCAGCTGATGTGTTAACAGTCAGTGGTTTTGTTCAGCCATTTCTATCGACTAATTTACAGTTTTATCAAATTAGAATAATAATACATTTCGATTCTCCTTCGGTTTTTTGTTTATTTTTCTTCTTCAAAACAATAAACCACAAAACCATTATAACAATCTGATTATATTTGAAGACAGATGGCGTCACTTATCTACATCTCAATGTATCTGACTGATTGACCAACCCAAACATGCACAGACAAACAGATGGTATCATTTGACAAAAGAACTAGAAAAGATTGTATGTTGAAACTTTGCGCACAATCACATTTAATATTAAAGGAATGTTGTCATATTCATTCATTTCTTTCAAGGTTAACTGGCTGTAACCTGTCAGAGAGAAGCTGTGAAGCTCTGTCCTCAGTCCTCAGCTCCCAGTCCTCTAGTCTGAGAGATCTGGACCTGAGTAACAACGACCTGAAGGATTCAGGAGTGAAGCTGGTATCTGCTGGACTGGAGAGTCCACACTGTGAACTGAAGACTCTCAGGTCAGAGTTCCGCTTTTTATTTTCAAGCAGTTCAATTATTTTCATCCAGCTTTTTGTTCATGTTGATGAAGATGGTCCACCTCTGTATGATTTTCCTGCTGAGGTGACTTTTAAGAACACTGAGTTTACTGTATTCCCTGAATCCAGTCTGTCCGGCTGTCTGGTCACAGAGGAAGGCTGTGTTTCTCTGGCTTCAGCTCTGAGCTCCAACCCCTCCCATCTGAGAGAGCTGGACCTGAGCTACAATCATCCAGGAGACTCAGGAGAGAAGCTGCTGTCTGCTGGACGGGAGGATCCACTCTGCAGTCTGGAGACACTCAGGTATGGACAGACTGACTTCCTCGTATTTTTCTAATTTCATCTCCTTCATCTCTGGTCTTCCATCATGAAGGACGTCTCATTTCCCTTGATTATGTTCACTGCAGTGAGTTAACCTTGAAGTCTTATTACATGGAAACAGCCATTCAGTCCAAACATCAGAACCACTGGTTTCCTGGCTCTAGGGAGGATAATGATGGTCAGTTTATGGATTTAGTTCTGACCTGATATCTCACCAACTGCTAAATGTGTTGAGATGAGATTCTGTTTGACATTTTAGATTCCCAGAGGGACGATCTGGACTCTTTAATATGCGTTCATTTGACGTAGGTTATTTTTGTGCTTATTAATTGTTTCACTTAGTTGTTTGTTTGTCTGTTTTTTGTTTCGTTAAACTTGGGGAGGTTGGTTCGGTTTTGTTTGTTTTCGGCAGCCAGTGTCTCTGCCAGTCGGCATCTCGGCGATCTATCCCAGCTGACCGGGACGCAAAGCATCAAAATCTGCGAATCTGTAAAAATGGATGAGTTTGACTACATTATATTCGCCACGTTGTCAGTCATGAAGTGCTTTAATGAGCGACCCGGTAAACTGAGGGCTCAAGCTAGCTGAGGAAGTGGCAAAGAAGGGATGTCCTTTAGTTTTGTTGAATCAGCTTCATATGTGCACGTTGTCTTGGTCAGGAGGAATGCATGTGCTTCTTTGGTGTTTAGCAGGAAAGCACATACAACAAGGATTGCTACTGTTTGGACCACAGTTTTGGTTTTCTGCACATTATGAGCTTTGAGCTTTGTTCTTAACACAGACCTGGAAGTGAAAGTAGTCTGTGTCACAACAAGCAGAAGGATCCGCAGAGAGACGGAAACACTCATTTCCTCTTTCTCTCCGTTATATAATAATCTTAAACAAAACGCAATGCCACCAAAAAAGATTCCTCCGCATGCTGAGGAGGTTGACGACATTAAACGATAGACATGTTGACGGAGGAGGTATCTGTTGTAAGACAGCAACAGATAACATTATGAGCCTGGTGGAGGAAGTTAAAGCCCTGAGCCTACAAAACTCAGAAAAGGAAAAAAGGATATTCTTGCTGGAAAATCGGGTGGATGAGCTGGAGCAATACACCCGAATCCACAACATCATAATCACTGGACTGGAGACGAAACCCCGCTCATACGCCCAGGCGGCGATGAGGATGACCGGAGGGGACACAAGTGAGGAGGATGCTACATCTGTGGAGCTACAGGTGACGGCCTTCCTCAACTCCAAGGGAATAGAGATTGACAGCGACAACATCGAGGCCTGTCACCCGCTACCACACAGAAATAAAACAGATAAACCGGCAATAATAATAAGGTTTGCCAACAGAAAACAGAAAACTGAACTTCTGAAACAGGGAAGACGGCTTAAGGGCTCGGATGTATATATGAATGAACACCTCACTAAAAGAAATGCTGAGATTGCCAGAAAGACCCGATTCCTGAGAAAACAGCGAAAAATACATCAACATGGACTGCAAAGTGCAACATCTCCATCAAGCTTCACGGATCCCCAGAACAAAGTGTTCATCATCAGGGACCTGGAGGAACTGGAAACATATCAATGAAACAAATCAGACCAGGTCACAGAAATAAAACACTACCATGACCATTCCAGATAATAAACACATCTCTCTATCAAGACTATAAACGTTTGCATATACAGAGCATAACACACAGGACATGGAAAATGACATTGATCCGGAAAACAACTTACTGAACAATATTAACAACAGCTGCAACTATTTCACAGAAGAGCAATTCAATATAACGTGTCAATCAGAAGAGAACATATCAATGATCCACTTCAATAGCAGAAGCCTAGATGCCAACTTCCTCAACATTAAAGAATATCTAAGTCAGTTTAAGAACCCATTCAACATCATAGCAATATCAGAGACCTGGGTCAGTGCTGAGAGAGGTGTGGACTTTGAGATGGATGGCTATGAACTGAATTATACAAACAGAAGGAATAAGAGTGGAGGGGGTGTGGCAATCTATGTGGATAAAGGAATGAACTAGAAGGTGGTGGAGAGCATAACAACAGCTGTTGATGATTTGTTTGAATGTGTTACACAGGGGCGTCGCCTGGACCTGAACACATTCGGGGCTTAGCCCACAGTGGCGGCGGCACTACAGTGGCATTTTTCACTACAACACTCCCCACACGCACACACACAGTACACCTGCGACTGTTACAATGAAGGCTCGATAATCAGCTCACGGCATATAGGCAGGGGTAAAGTGGTATTTTTTATGAGTGGGGGGCTCACCTCCTCTAGAGGGGTACGGGGGGATGCTCCCCCGGGAAGATTTTTTTTTAAATATTGAAGTTAGATGCATCAATCTGGTGCACTTTGAGAGCAAAATGAAGAGATCTATGGATACCTCTCTCAACACCCATATGAAACAGAACTGTAAACAGATGTACTTTTTCTTTATGGATATTTTACTAATCACTCCCCTTTTAAACTCTATTCTTGTTTTACTGCCATATAGTATTTCATAACTGTTTTTCCTTTATTCTCTTATTTTTTTTATAACTATAATGATCATATGAAGGTGTGCCGCGGAAATAATCTTTTGAATAATTTGTGACCAAACCGTTTGAGACCCACTGAGATAACTTAGACTAAAGTTATGTATCTAAACACTCAGAGAGTCCTTTAGCTCACCTGAGTCTCTCAGTCTGAGAGGAGAGGACTCTCCTCCAGCTTGTTGTGGAAACAGCTCCTTATGTCCGTTAGTGCAGCTAGCTAACCAGATGCTAACAACACGGTCCATGCTGGCACCGCTCCCTCCCTTTCTCTCTCTCTATCACACTAATGCGCTATTGCCACACACACACAGAGCCGAGCTTGAATGACACAAGCACACGTTTATTTCCATGCAACTCTCTGATTGGTCTGGTGTCATGCCTCTGTTGCATTCACTGAACACGGGAAATTACAGTGCTGCCGTCCTCTCTTGTGTCATGATGAGGTTCACGTAAAGCGCGGTTAATGTAATACCGGAGAATTGTCCGGGGCTACAGAAAAAACATTCGGGGCTAAAGCCCCGGATGCCCAGGCCAGGCGACGCCACTGGTGTTACAGTAGACATGTGTATGGAAAGGTCTAAACATGTTATTGTGAGCTGTATATACAGAGCTCCTGGAACCTGTATTGACACATTTACAGATAGGATAGAAACATGTTTACTAAATCATTACAAAACATGATGTTTATCTTAGGGGTTAGGGTTAAAGACTTAAGAAGACTTCATCAATGCATTGTACAGTATGGGTTAGTATCCTAAAATCACCAGACCTAGTACAATCACTTCTCTGCTACATGAATAGACAACATATTCACAAACATTATGGAGAACAATACAGTAGGGACTACTATATAGTGACATCAGTGATCATTCACCTGTTCTTATTGTCTATCACTGCAGTTATAAGAAACCTAAAGTCTCCAGCCATTTCAAATACAAAAGATTGAGAACTGAAGAAAACATAAATGCATTAAAGAATACTTTAATCACAATTGGAGGGTAGTATATGAGAGACGATATGGACAAGGCATATGAGGAATTTCTAAACATTTTGAAATCACTTTGTGACAAAAAGTGTCCTGTGAAACAATGCAGAGAGAGACACAAACAAAGTCACCGTGCATGGATCACTGATGGCCTAAACAATGCAGAGAGACACAAACAAAGTCACCGTGCATGGATCACTGATGGCCTAAACAATGCAGAGAGACACAAACAAAGTCACCGTGCATGGATCACTGATGGCCTAAACAATGCAGAGAGAGACAAACAAAGTCACCGTGCATGGATCACTGATGGCCTAAACAATGCAGAGAGACACAAACAAAGTCACCGTGCATGGATCACTGATGGCCTAAACAATGCAGAGAGACACAAACAAAGTCACCGTGCATGGATCACTGATGGCCTAAACCAGGGGTCGGCAACCTTTTTGATATGAAGTGCCATTCTAAAAAAAAAAAATGTATCAGCGTGCCGACGATCGTGAATTATCAACGGGGGGGGTGTTGAAGAGCTCAACGAAAACACTCGTGAAAAGTGATATGATATATGCACATTACAAAAAAGGGCTCTAAGAGTAATCAATAATGTTGGATATCTTGAACACACTCATTCATTATTCTTGAAGTCACACACACTGAAGTTTACTGATCTGGTTACATTTCAAACTGCATCATGTACAGAGCAAGAGATCATCTACTTCCTAGGACACTACAGACGTTGTTCATAGACAGAGAGGGGGGGTATCATCTGAGAGGAGATCTACATCTGAAACAACTCAAGGTCAGAAGAACTCTGAGAAGAGCAGAACAATCTGTGGGGGGGGGTTTCATGGAGCGGCTTGGAGCAGGAGTTCAAACAAAGCACACATAGCATTCACTTTGAAGGATGCACAGAAACACTTCTTTGGGGATGTATGAGAATGAAGAAAGGAGATTGAAGAGGAGAAATGATTGTAAATGTATAAATGTAAATATGTAAGTAGGAATAACTTTCAGAGATGATTGAAAGGATAATCATTGATCAGCAGTAAGTGAGGGGGATCAATAAGCATCTGCTCCCTCCTGCTCCCTTCGGACACATAGCATTTATTATTATGATGAACATTGATAAATACTTTATTCTAACAATACGCTGTTCTGTTTCTCACATGTGTTTCTTCCTCCAGGCTGGACCATGGTGGAGAGCAGAGGTTCAGAGCAGGTCTGAGGAAGTGTAAGTGTGGATCAGTCAGCTTCTCTCTAGAGCAGGGGTAGCCAACACGGTGCCCGCGGGCACTTAGTCGCCCGCAGGGGCAACGTGAGTCGCCCGCGGGGCATGTTCTAAAAATAGCTCGCCAAGCAAATCCAAAATGTATAAAATACACAAAACAAAAAAGGAAATGTAATTAAAAGAATCGACCCTATGCATAAACGAAACCTCAATCATAGTGAACTCTATCTACTTACTACAACTCTATATCTCTCTAACACCCCTCCTCCCCCCCACCCCCCAATGA